>NC_056744.1:704075900-704133400 GCF_019279795.1 Protopterus annectens
GGGAATGTCAGGACTATCCTCAGTCAAAAAAGAGACTCAGGGAATTCTTAGATTTACCACAGCACAGACCTTTAGCCATTCCTCCTGTCGTGGATGTTATGGATGATCTTTTTATGGAATCCATTTTGACTCCTGACACCCTTCCTGCTGCTCCCAGGAAATCTGACAGTTACTACAGAGTCCCTGACTCTCTCAAATTCCTTTTCAAAAATCCTACTGCTGACCCAAAGGTCAACTCCAAAGGACATAAAGGAATTAAAGCAACTTCAGCTAAGAATCCCATCCCCTTAGATAGGGATTCCTGAGCTTTAGACAGATTGGGTAAAAAAGTATACACCTCTGCAACTCTTGCTATTAGAGCACTAAATTGTCAGTTCCACATGCTGAAATAGCAGCAGCATACCATGGAACTCTTCAAAAAAAATATCTTCCTTTCCTGCAGAAAATAAATAATTACAAGAGCTTATGCATTTTGCAAGCCAAGTTACTAAGCACACCTTGCAATGTGGCTTTGACGCCCTAGAATCATCTTGCAGGGCAGCAGTCACCAGTTCTGTCCTTAGAAGGCATGCTTGGCTTAAGGAACAGACCTTGCCAGCCCACGTCAAATCAAAATTATTGGACGCACCATTGAACAAAGACAGTTTGTTTGGCACCAAGGCAGAAGAGGTCTTAAAAAAAGATGGAAGAAAAAGCTAAATCTGTGCAGACAGACATTTAACAGGTCCAGCCTCTGAGGTCCAGTAGGCATTGCCCTTCCAAGCACTGGTCCTTTCCGGCCCCCTCCAGGCCAACTCAGCCCAGACCCAGGGGAAGGAGCCCCCCCCAGACAGCAGTCCCAGGGAATGCAGAGATCTAAGCAATGGAGTTCCTCCTCTTCAAAAACGGGGAGTGCTAAACCACTCCCTTATGGTAAGAACTCACAATGGCTTTACACCTCCACCCCTTACCTCTGCCCACCTGCTTGTGCCCCTAGGAGGAAAACTCTCCTTCCATGCAAACAACTGGGCCTCTATTACCAATGACCGAAGGATCCTCAGCATAGTGTCCCAGGGATACATATTTTATTTCCACACACTGCCAACCCCAAAAGGGTTCCCAGATCTTCCTCCAAACCAGTGGGCAGAGGCCAAAAAGCAAGTCCTTTCCCTGCTCTCCATGAGAGCAATACAGCATGTTCCTGCAGACCAGATAGACCAAGGTTTCTATTCCAGACTCTTCCTGGTACCTAGAAAGGAGCGCACCTGGCACCCAATCCTCGCTCTGTCCATTCTAAACACCTTTATGTTGATACCAAAATTCGAAATGCTCACTCTTCCGCAGCTTCTTCCTATGCTTTCCAAGGATGCTTGGTTAGCTACCCTAGATCTAAAAGAGGCCTACCTACACATCCCAATCAGAGAATCTTGCAGGAAATATCTATGTTTCAGGGTAGGATCTATGCACTTTCTGATGTTCTTCATTCCACATTGCTGCAGTCCTAACTATTGGGTAGTCCGCTGTCCAGTCGGCCCGAATACCAAAGTATATGGCTGACGTCGGTCACGGTGCATTAGACTGACGTCAGTACGTCAGGGTACTAATGCGCATGACCGACGTCATATCCTCAGTCTTTTTTGCCGCATGGTCCGATGCAGAAGCAATTTTGCGAGTGCAGGTTGGCGTTCTGAAAGTTTCTGAAGTCAGAGTTTCAGACCGAATCAAAGTTGGCTAAGTACCCGTTGGGAATATTTTGGTTATTTCTTGCCTCAGTAATTAACCGGATGTCAGAAAAAGTGAATAACTGTATTTCTTGTGGGAAACAGATACCTCATAGGGATTACCATACTTTGTGTATACCTTGTTTAGGGCCTGAGCACGGCGTTGTTGGATGCCGCTCTTGTGCTAGATTTAAGAACGCACTATTAAGAGAAGGTTAGACTGTGCCAGGTTAGTGTTTGGGAAGCGTTAATTATAAAATGCCGCCGGATGCTCCACCGCTTCAGCCAAAAGCGCAAGGACAAAGCAGTGAAGCCTAGGGGAAGAACCGACAGTCCTGGACGTCGGTTCTTTAGAGGGCTCAGTGGAGCCGGAGGTTCTGCCAGGAGTTTCTTTAGAGTCTCAGGGAGAAACTGTATTGTTGCAGGATGTGTCCTCTCAGGAAGTAGGCCAGGCTGAAGGGGCTTCTCAGGTGGCTGTTCTTCCCTCTCTTCCTAAGGTGGTTAGGGCCTCGCCTTCTGTTGCCAAGGCTTCTTTAAGAGGCAGGCCTACTTTAGCTTCTGTGGGGGTTTCTCCTAGTGTTTCAGGGTCTTTGCCTAAGAAGCATATGCAAAAATGGCAGAGGATTTGATTACTATGATTAGAGGTTCTATGCCCCCTCCTGATAAGAGGCCTAGGGTGGAACCTGAGTTTGAGAGTTTTGAGCAATGTTCGGAGGCTTCTGTGTCTTCTGCTGAGGACTTGCAGGAGTATCCTCCTTTTTCTGATTCTGATGTGGATGATTCTACTCCTTCAGCTTCCTCCTGAGGATTTTTCTTTTTCAGAGACCCTGCATTCCATGAGGGAGCATTTTAAATGGGAAGGTCAAGATTTCTCTGATTCCAGGAAGAGGCTTAGAGAATTCTTGTTTTTACCCCAGCATAGGCCTTTAGCTATACCTCCTGTTCTGAATGTTGTAGAAGATGTTTTTGCAGAGGCTTCACTAAATCCGGATTCTTTGCCTCCTGCCCCAGTTAAACCGGATAGGTACTATAGGGTGCCTGAAGCCCATAAGTATCTTTTTAAGAGTCCTAGGGTGGACCCAGAAACTGTCTCTCAGGGGCCTAAAGGTGTGAAGGCTTCTGTGGTTAAAAATCCTGTTCCTCCTGATAAAGAGGCAAGGGCTTTGGATAGATGGGGAAAGAAAGTGTACACTTCTTCCACCTTAGCCATGAGGGCGTTGAATTGTCAGTTTCATATGTTAAAATATCAGAATTATCTCCTTTCACAATTGAAGTCTAAGGTGGATGCTCTGGCTGAAGGTATTGAGTGTAAAGAGCTGCAGGATTTAGTTCATGTTTCTGAACAAGTGGGAAAGCATTCTTTGCAGTGTGGTTTTGATGCTGTGCAGGCCTCCTCGAGGGTGGCTGCCACTGGTTCTGTTCTTCGTAGGCACGCCTGGTTGAGAGATCAGAACTTAGCTGAGCATGTTAAGACAAGGATTTTGGATGCTCCTTTACAGTCTGATGTGTTGTTTGGTTCGCCTGTGGAAGCAGTTTTAAAGAAAATGGAGGACAAGGCTAAGTCTATGCAAACTGTTAAGGATTTTTTGCAGGTGCAGCCTCCGAAGTTTAGTAGAAATTGGCCTAATAAGGGGTGGACTTATCCTGCTTATGATTCCCAGTCTAGGGGTAGGTCTAGACGTGGTAGAGGCAGGGCTCAAGGTTTTTTTAGGCCTAGGACAGGGAGTTCACCTGCTCAGACTTCTGGTGAGGGCAGGGGTCAGTCCTTTCGTAAGCAGACCCAATGACCTGCCTTTTCAGCTGCCAGTACATTCTCGCCTGGCGGCACCTCTAGGAGGAAGACTGTCTCTTTTCAAAGAAAATTGGGATTTAATTACCCAAGACAAATGGGTTCTGGATATCATTCACCACGGTTACAGGTTTTATTTCCATACCTTGCCTCCTTTCAAAGGCATGCCAGACATTCCTCCTCTACAAGGAACAGAGGCTCGCAAACAAATTTCTCTGTTACTCCAAATAGGAGCCATTCAGTCAGTTCCTGTGCCAGAAAGGGGCCTAGGATTTTATTCTCGCCTGTTCCTAGTACCAAAGAAGGGGAACACGTGGAGACCAATTTTGGATTTATCTATCCTCAACACTTATCTGGACATTCCAAAGTTCAAAATGTTGACGTTACAACAGCTTTTATCTATCCTCAACACTTATCTGGACATTCCAAAGTTCAAAATGTTGACGTTACAACAGCTTTTACCTCTGCTGGGCAAAGATCACTGGATGGTAACTTTAGATCTCAAGGAAGCTTACCTTCATGTGCCTATAAGACTAAGTTGCAGAAAGTATCTGCGTTTTCGAGCTGGAAGTTCTCATTATCAGTTCTCTGCATTGCCCTTTGGCTTATCTACTGCGCCCAGAGTATTCACAAAGGTTCTGGCTCCAGTAATAGCTTACTTCAGGCTAAAAGGAATTCAAATCTATCCTTACTTGGACGACTGCCTGATTCTGGCTCAAGAAAAGGAAGACCTTCTACAGCATTTGGAATATGTCATAGCAGTGCTAAGATGCCTAGGGTATTCTGTGAACGAAATAAAGTCCAGTCTAGTACCCTCTCAAGACATGTGCTTTCTGGGTGTGAGACTGAATACAGCAGCCCAGATGGCCTTTTTAACCCCGGACAAACAAAAGAATCTTTCCAGTTACTTCCATCAATTATCTCTTCAGTCTGGGCTGACTGCAAGGACAGTCCTTCAAGCCTTAGGGTTCATGGCATCTTGTATTCTGGTGCTTCCCAATGCCAAACTGCATATGAGGAAGCTACAATGGTATCTCAAAAATCTATGGACACAGCACTGCCAGGATTTGGACACTGTCATTCAAATAATACCTTGCATTCAAAAGGAATTTTTGTGGTGGGCTCAGGAATGTCACCTAAACAAGGGACTCTCTGTGACCCGGCCAGAGGCAAGTCAGATTCTAACGACAGATGCCGCAGACATTGCTTGAGGAGCTCATCTAGATGGAAAGTGGATACAAGACAAGTGGCCTGCCAGACTACAGCATCTACATATCAACATGAAAGAGATGTTAGCAGTCCAGTTTGCATTAATGGCTTTCAAGGAGTTACTTCTTCCAGGGCAGGTGTTGATTCTAACAGACAACACAACTGTCATGTGGTACATCAACAAACAAGGGGGAACACATTCTTACCCATTGTGCAGGCAAGCAATGATTTTATGGGAGACTGCGCTCAGCTTGCAACTAACTCTTCAGGCAAGGTTTCTGCCAGGAGCACAGAACTCCTTAGCAGATGTGTTAAGCAGACAAATCATGGATCCCCACAGTGGAAACTGGATCTTCATGTATTTCAAAATTGACAGTGTCATGGGGAACTCCAGACATAGATCTGTTCGCTTCTCCACTAAACCACCAGCTGCCAAAGTTTTGCACGAAAGGATTTCATCACACAGCTTGGAAAGTGGATGCTCTTTCTTTCAGTTGGAAAAATCTTCATGTGTATGCTTTTCCACCTCTGCCTCTTCTCCCAAAGGTGCTTCTAAAGGTCAGACAAGACAAGCCAAGGATGATTTTAATAGCTCCAGATTGGCCTCGCAGCACTGGTACCCATTACTGAGGAGTCTGGTAAGGAAGCCTCCATGGCCTTTACCCTTGATTCCACACCTATTGTCTCAGAGGGACGGTCATCTGCTCAATGTCAAGCTTCAAACTCTTCATCTAACAGCCTGGCATATTCTGTTTTGAAAGACAGCAGGTCTCAACTTCCTCAACAAGTTTTAAATGTGATTATGGAAGCCAGAAGACCTAGTACAAGGAAAGTGTACGAGAAAAATGGAAGAGATTTTTATTTTCGACTGCAGCAAAGAATTTGGAGATTTGAGCCTAATTTGAGTGTGGCTCTTCAATATCTTACTGAGTTATTCGACAAAGGTTTGACAATCTGATCCATTAAGATTCATGCTGCAGCAATTTCAGGTCACTATGATTGTGAGCCACCATTGTTTTCACATGCTTTATTCAAGCAATTTCTTAGGGGGTCAAAGAATATAAGACCCCACGAGAGCTCCTACTCCTGCTTGGGATCTCAATTTTGTGTTGGAGAAACTTACTCTACAACCTTTTGAGCCTGCAGCTACTGCTGACCTGAAATACTTGTCATGGAAGACTGCATTTTTGTTGGCCATTACTTCTGCAAGAAAGGTTTCTGAGTTACAGGCCCTTATGGCGGTTGAGCCTTTTTGATTTTTCATAAGGATAGGTATCATTACGTACTAATCCTTCCTTTATGCCTAAGGTGGTTTCTAGTGTGGCTTTAAACCAAACTATTCATTTGCCTACTTTTTATGCAAATCCCCAAAATAAAGGGGAAAAGATTTTGCACACTTTAGATGTACACAGGCAATTGCGTTATTATTTAAGCAGGACTAAGGATTTTAGACAGTCTCAGCAGTTGTTTTTTTCTTTTGCTTTGAGTTCAGAGGGCAAGCCTGTATCAAAACAAACTATTTCTAGGTGGATTGGGTTTTGCATTGCATTTTGTTATTCCCATCATGGCAAAGAGATTCCAGCGGGATTAGGCCTCATTCCACTAGGGCTACTGCCACTTCAACAGCATTTCTAAGGGGTGGCAACTAAGGATATTTTGGAGGCAGCTACTTGGAGTTCAGTGCATACTTTCTCTAAGCATTACCACCTTCCTCTCTACTCTAAGTCTAGGGCTGGTTTTGCCACAGCTATTTTGCAAGGCATGTTATCAGCTCCTGCTTCCTTATGATTTGCCAGTCTCCCTTACCTCTGCTTTGGGATTCTACCCAATAGTTAGGACTGCAGCAATGTGGAATGAAGAACATAGTACAGTTTTGTACCTACCATAAATGTAGATGTTCGAGGATCCACATTGCTGCAGTCCAATTTACCCTCCCTCCTTCACCTCTGTGTTTAGGGGTGGTTGTGTAGGTGAGATTATATTCTGGTACCTTTGTATATATTGTATATATTTTTGGTGCAGGTATGTTTGGTGTGTTTTGGTTTTGGCCTTGTCTTTTTAGGGTCTTCTGACATCTGGGGCAAGAAAAGACTGAGGATATGACGTCGGTCATGCGCATTAGTACCCTGACGTACTGACGTCAGTCTAATGCGCCGTGACCGACGTCAGCCATATACTTTGGTATTCGGGCCGACTGGACAGCGGACTACCCAATAGTTAGGACTGCAGCAATGTGGATCCTCGAACATCTACATTTATGGTAGGTACAAAACTGTACTTTCTCTGCCCTTCCCTTTGGCTTATCCTCTGCACCCAGGGTTTTCCCAAAATGCCTGGCTCCAGTCATTGCTTTTTGCAGACAAAGAAATATTCAAATATTAAAATTTACCCCTACTTAGATGATTGCCTGAGTCAGGCAGACAGTCAAGAAAAGCTGTTACAGCACCTGACCTTTGTAAAGGACCTATTGACCTCCCTCGGGTATACTGTCAATGAAAAGAAATCAAAACTAGTCCCCACACAAAAAATTGTATTCCTGGGAGCAAGCCTGGACACAGCATCCCAGATGGCATTCCTTACTCCAGAAAAACAAGCCTACCTGACAGGCTACTTCTCTCAGCTAGCCACCAGAACCCAGTTATCCGCAAGGAAAATCCTGCAAGCTCTAGGGTTCATGGCCTCCTGCATTCTACTCATTCCATATGCCAGACTGCATATGAGGAAATTACAATGGTAACTAAAAAGCCTTTGGTGTCAACACTCTCAAGACCTGGAAACTATTATACCAATGATACCCTGTCTAAGGAAAGATTTTCTTTGGTGGGCAGCATCATTCTAAAGACATGCTTCTGGAGCATTTCTCCCCGGGCCTCCACTGAAAACAGGATTTGTGGAACCTAGTCGGACTTTCCCGGTCAACAAATGTTAAATAAAAAAAAAATAAATAAAAATAAATCATGCAACCACAACAAGGGACTTCCCTTCTCACAACCCCATGCTGCCCAGACCCTCACCACAGAAGCATCAGACTATGCCTGGGGTGTGCACCTGGATGGCAGGTGCATTCAGGGCCATTGGAGCCCAAATCAAGTACATCTGCACATCAACCAAAAAGAGATGCTAGCTGTTCAACACGCCCTGACAGCTTTCAGACCTCTACTCTCCCCAGGGCCTCTACTGATCATAACATACAACACCACAGTAATGTGGTATATCAACAAGCAGGGAGGGACTCACTCCTATCCTCTCTGCAGGCTCGCCTTGACCCTTTGGCACACGGCCTCAGCCACGCAAATATACCTGCTAGCACAATTCCTGCCAGGCTCCCTAAACTCTGTAGCAGATAACTTAAGCAGAAACATGATAGACCCACACAAGTGGCAGCTAGACCACAGAACCTTCACCTTTGTAACCCAGAAATGGGACACCCCGCAGGTGGACCTCTTTGCCTCCCACTCCAATCATCAGCTCAGCAAATTCTGCACCAAGGAACCTCACAGCAAGGCCTGGAAACTGGATGCTTTATCCTTCCAATGAGTAAACCTCTCTGTCTATGCATTTCCCCCTCTACCACTCATTTCAAGGGTACTGTTCAAAATAAGGGCAGAAAAACCAAGGGCAGTCCTGATTTCCCCAGACTGGCCATGCCAGCAATGGTACCCACTGCTGCACAGCCTGTTACCCCTGCCACCATGGCACCTACCTCAGATCCCAACACTCCTGACCTAGAAGAATGGAGAATTCATGCATCCTCAATTGCAGACCCTCAACCTGGCAGCCAGGCTTATTCCCTGACCTCTCCTCAAGCTGCCAGCCTAAGCAAACAAGTCCTAGATGTTATATGTAAGGCCAGGCACCCCAGCACTAGAAAATCCTATGCTGACAAGTGGAAAAGGTTTTTCACCTGGATCCAGGTTAAGGGAGCCAAAACAGCACAGCCCTCCCTACCTGTGATCCTGGATTACCTAGAAGACCTACTGCACAGTGGGTCTGTCTTTCTGTTCTATTAAAATTCATGCCTCTGCCATCTCTGATCATTACAGCACAGAGCCATCTGTCTTTTCACACCCTCTCATCAAACAGTTCCTAAGAGGGGCTAACAACTTAAGTCCACCCAGAAGAGCTCCTACCCCAGCTTGGGACTTTAACTTTGTGTTGGAAAAGCTCACCCCCTCCCCCTTTGAACCTGCAGCGTCAGCAGAGTTAAAATCCCTCTCTTGGAAAACAGCCTTGCTTCTGGCCATCACTTCAGCTAGAAGAGTTTCAGAGCTACAAACACTCATGGCTGTAGAGCCCTTCATCATTTTCCATGCTGACAGGGTCTCCCTCAAGACTAACCCATCCTTCATACCTAAAGTGGTGTCCAGTGTGGCTCTCAACCAATCCATTCATTTGCCCACCTTTTTTCCTAACCCACAAAACAAGGGGGAAAGGATTCGGCACTCTCTAGATGTGCACAGACAGCTCAGATTCTATCTGGATAGGACTAATTCTTTTAGAAAAAACTGACAAATTTCTAGTCCGCTTCACAGCAGGGGCAGAGGGCAAGGCCATATCCAAACAATCAGTCTCCAAATGGATAGTACACTGCATCCATTTCTGCTACAAACAGCATGGGAAACTGCCCCCAGAGGGGGTCAGGATGCATTCCACCAGAGCAACCTCCACCTCTGCAGCTTTTCTCAGTGGGGTCCCCACCAGGGACAGACTGGAGACTGCAACATGGGCTTCTGTTCATACCTTCACCAAGCATTGCCACCTGCCTATCTTCTCCAAATCCAGGGCAGGCTTTGCCACCGCAGTCTTGCAGGGCATCCTAGCCAGCCCACAGTCTTTTTGGCTGCCTCCACCCTTTTCTTCAGCTTTGGGAATCAACCCGTGTGTGACGACTGCAGCAATGAAACATGAAGAACATAGTACAGTTGTGTACACTTACCATAAATGTAGTTGTTCAAGTGTATTCACTGTTGCAGTCCTAGTTTCCCACCCTCCATCCCCCTTGTCTCTCTCTCTCTCTCTTTCTCTTCCTCTCTCCTTACAAGGGAATTTTTGGTGTTTACTTTCTACTGGTGGTGTACTTCCACCATAACCTAGATCCCCTATTTGGGGACTCCTGACAGCTGGGACAAGAAAAACTGATGCAATGGTGTCGGCTGCCTGATTTTATACCACTGATGACCCTGACGTCAGTCCTGGAGTGACAGCAACCGACGCAGAAATACTAAGCCTCTGGTATTCAGGCCGACTTAGGGCTACCTCTGGCAGGATAACCCAAGTGTGATGACTGCAACAGTGAATACACTCGAACATCTACATTTATGTTAAGTATACACAAAGTACAGTTTTGTACCTACCATAAATGTAGATGTTCGAAGATCCACATTGCTGCAGTCCTTACACTTGGGTAGTCCGCTGTCCTCGGTCGGCCCGAATATCAAAGTATAAGGCTGACGTCGGTCAGGGCGCATTTGACTGACGTCAGGACGTCAGGGTACAAATGCGCATGACCGACGTCATATCCTCAGTCTTTTCTTGCCCCAGATGTCAGAAGACCCTAAAAATAAAGGTCAAAACCAAAAGACAGCAAACAACCAACCAACCACCCTTGCACTAACTATATGTACAATATATACAATATACACAATATGTACAACCCAACCCACACAACCACCTCTAACTACAGAGGGAAGGAGGAGGTATTGGACTGCAGCAATGTGGATCTTGAACATCTACATTTATGGTAGGTACAAAACTGTACTATGTTCTTCATCTTACATTGCTGCAGTCCTTACACTTGGGTAGAATCCCAAAGCAGAGGTAAGGAGGATGGCTAACTACAAGGAAGCAGGAGCAGCCAAAATGCCCTGCAAAACAGCAGTGGCAAAACCAGCCCTGGACTTAGAGTAAAGTGGCAGGTGATAATGCCTAGAGAAAGTATGCACAGAACTCCAAGTAGCTGCCTCCAAAATATCCTTGGTTGCCACTCCCTCAAAAAGCTGTTGAAGTGGCAGTAGCCCTAGTGGAATGAGGCCTAATCCCAGCTGGAATCTCCTTGCCATGATGGGAATAACAGAAAGCAATGCAAAACCCAATCCACTTAGAAATAGTTTGTTTTGACACAGGCTTGCCCTGAGAACTCAAAGCAAAAGAAACAAACAACTGCTGAGACTGCCTGAACCCTTTAGTTCTGTCCAAATAATAACGCACCTGCCTGTGAACATCTAAAGTGTGCAAAATCTTTTCCCCTTTATTTTGGGGATTTGCATAAAAAGTAGGCAAATGAATAGTTTGGTTTAAAGCCACACTAGAAACCACCTTAGGCATAAAGGAAGGATTAGTACGTAATGATACCCTATCCTTATGGAAAATCAAGAAAGGCTCAACCGCCATAAGGGCCTGTAATTCAGACACCCTTCTTGCAGAAGTAATGGCCAATAAAAAAGCAGTCTTCCATGATAAATATTTCAACTCAGCAGTAGCTGCAGGCTCAAAAGGTTGTAGAGTGAGTTTCTCCAACACAAAATTGAGATCCCAAGCAGGAGCAGGAGCTTTTCGTGGGGGTCTTATATTCTTTGCCCCTCTAAGAAATTGCTTGAACAAAGGATGAGAAAACAATGGTGGGTCACAATCATAGTGAGTCAAAATTGCTGCAGCATGAACCTTAATAGAAGAGAAAGACAAACCTTTGTCCAGTAACTCAGTAAGATATTGAAGAGCCACACTCAAATTAGGCCCAGAAACATCAAAATCTTTTGCTGCACTCCAAAATAAAAATCTCTTCCATTTATCCACAGACACTTTCCTTGTACTAGGCCTTCTAGCTTCCAAAATAACATTCAAAACTTGCTGAGGAAGTGGAGGCCCACTATGGTTCAAAACAGAATATGCCAGGCTGTTAGGTGCAGAGAGTGAAGCTTGACATTGAGCAAATGGCTGTCCTCCTGTGACAACAGGTGTGGAATCAAGGCAAAGGCCATGGAGGCTTCCATACTAGACTTCTTAGTAATGGGTACCAGTGCTGTCGAGGCCAATCTGGAGCTATTAAAATCATCCTTGGCTTGTCCTGTCTGACCTTCAGAAGTACCTTTGGGAGGAGAGGCAGAGGTGGAAAGGCATGCACATGAAGATTGCTCCAATTGAAAGAAAGAGCATCCACTCTCCAAGCTGTGGGATGAAACCTTCTTGTGCAAAACTTTGGCAGCTGATGGTTTAGTGGAGAAGCGAACAGATCTATGTCTGGAGTTCCCCATGACACTGTCAATTTCTGAAATACATGAGGATCCAATTTCCACTCGTGGGGATCCATAATTCGTCTGCTCAACACATCTGCTAAGGAGTTCTGTGCTCCTGGCAGAAACCTTGCCTGAAGATTGAGCTGTAAACTGAGAGCAGTCTCCCACAAAATCATTGCTTGCCTGCATAGAGGATAAGAATGCGTTCCCCCTTGCTTGTTGATGTACCACATGACAGTTGTGTTGTCTGTTAGAATCAACACCTGTCCTGGAAGAAGGATTTCCTTGAAAGCTATTAATGCAAACTGGACTGCTAACATCTCCTTCATGTTGATATGTAGATGTTGTAGTCTGACAGGCCACTTGTTTTGTATCCACTTTCCATTTAGATGAGCTCCCCAAGCTTTGTCTGAGGCATCTATCGTTAAAATCTGACTCGCCTCTGGCCGGGTCACAGAGAGTCCCTTGTTTAGGTGACATTCCTGAGCCCACCACAAAAATTCCTTCTGAATGCAAGGTATTATTTGAATGACAGTGTCCAGATCTTGGCAGTGCTGTGTCCATACATTTTTGAGATACCATTGTAGCTTCCTCATATGCAGTTTGGCATTGGGAAGCACCAGAATACAAGATGCCATGAACCCTAAGGCTTGAAGGACTGTCCTTGCAGTCAGCCCGGACTGATGAGATAGTTGATGGAAGTAAAGGGATAGACTCTTTTGTTTGTCCGGGGTTAAAAAGGCCATCTGGGATGCTGCTGGGATGCTGTATTCAGTCTCACACCCAGAAAGCACATGTCTTGAGAGGGTACTAGACTGGACTTTATTTCGTTCACAGAATACCCTAGGCATCTTAGCACTGCTATCACATATTCCAAATGATGAAGAAGCTCTTCCCTTCCTTGAGCCAGAATTAGGCAGTCATCCAAATAAGGATAGATCTGTATTCCTTTTAGTCTGAAGAAAGCTATCACTGGAGCCAGAACTTTCGTGAACACTCTGGGCGCAGTAGATAAGCCAAAGGGCAATGCAGAGAACTGATAGTGAGAAGTCCCAGCTCGAAAACGCAGATACTTTCTGCAACTGAGTCTGATAGGAACATGAAGGTAAGCCTCCTTGAGATCCAAAGTTACCATCCAATGATCTTTGCCCAGCAGAGGTAAAAGCTGCTGCAACGTCAACATTTTGAACTTGGGAATGTCCAGATAAGTGTTGAGGATAGATAAATCCAAAATTGGTCTCCACGTGTTCCCCTTCTTTGGTACTAGGAACAGGCGAGAATAAAATCCTAGGCCCACTTCTGGCAGAGGTACCGGCTGTATGGCCCCTAGCTGGAGCAACAGAGAAACCTGTTTGTGAGCCTCTATTCTTTGTTGAGGAGGAACGTCTGGCATGCCTTTGAAAGGAGGCAAGGTATGGAAATAAAACCTGTAGCCGTGGTGTATGACATCCAATACCCATCTGTCCTGGGTAATTAAACTCCAATTTTCTTTGAAAAGTGCCAACCTTCCCCCCAAAGGTGCTGCCAGACGAGCAGGCACTGGCAGCTGAAAAGGTAGGTCATTGGGTCTGCTTACGAAGGACTGACCCCTGCCCTCACCAAGCCTGTGCAGGAGAACTCCCTGTTCTAGGCCTGAAAGAGCCCTGAGCTCTGCCCTTACCACGCCTAGATCTACCCCTAGACTGGGAATCATAAGAAGGATACGCCCACCCTTTAGTAGGCCAATTTCTACTAAACTTTGGAGGCTGGACCTGCAAAAATCTTTAACAGTCTGCATAGACTTAGCCTTGTCTTCCATTTTCTTTAAAACTGTCTCAACAGGAGGACCAAACAACACGTCAGATTGTAAAGGAGCATCTAAAATCCTTGTTTTAACATGTTCAGACAAATTCTGATCCCTCAGCCAGGCGTGCCTGCGAAGAACTGACCCAGTGGCAGCCACCCTAGACGAGGCCTGTACAGCATCAAAACCACATTGCAAAGAATGCTTACCCACCTGTTCAGAAACATGCACTAAATCTTGCAACTCTTTACAATCAATACCTACTGTCAGAGCATCAACCTTAGACTTCAATAGTGAAAGGAGATAGTTTTGGTATTTCAACATGTGAAACTGGCAATTCAGAGCCCTCATAGCAAGAGTAGAAGAAGTATAGACTTTCTTTCCCCATCTATCCAAGGCCCTAGCCTCCTTGTCTGCAGGAACCGGATTTTTAACAACAGAAGCCTTAACACCTTTAGGCCCCTGGCTAACAGTTGCTGGGTCTGCCCTAGGACTCTTAAAAAGATACTTATGAGCTTCAGGCACCCTGTAATACCTATCCGCTTAACAGGAGCAGGAGGCAAAGAATCAGGATTAAGAGAAGCCTCTGTAAAACATCTTCCACTACATCCAAAACAGGAGGTATAGCCAAAGGCCTATG
Source organism: Protopterus annectens (assembly GCF_019279795.1). Taxonomy (NCBI): domain Eukaryota; kingdom Metazoa; phylum Chordata; order Ceratodontiformes; family Protopteridae; genus Protopterus; species Protopterus annectens. The sequence goes on from NC_056744.1 coordinate 704,090,254, forward strand.
CTGGGGTAAAACAGAAATTCCCTAAGCCTTTTCCTGGAATCAGAGAAGTCCTGACCTTCCCACTTAAAATGCTCCCTCATGGAATGAAGAGTTTCTGAAAAAGAAAAATCCTCAGGAGGAGTAGCAGAAGGAGTAGAATCATCCACATCAGAATCAGAATAAGGAGAGTACTCCTGCAAGTCTTCAGCCGAAGACTCTGAAACATCTGAAGCCTGCTCAAAACCCCCAGCTCAGGCTCCACCCTAGGTCTCTTATCAGGAGGGCATAGAACCCTAATCAAAGTAATCAAATCTTCTGCCATTTTAAGCATATGCTTCTTGGGCACAGTACCTGAAGAGCTAGGGGTAACACCAACTGAAGCTAAACCTGGCCTGCCCCTGGGAGAAGCATTTGAAACAGAAGGAGAGGGCCTAGCCACCTTAGGAAGGGAGGAGTATAGTAACCTGAGAAGCCCCTCAGCCTGACTTGTCTCCTGAGAGGCCACATCTTGCAATAATAAGGTCTCACCCTGGGAAGACAAAGAAACCTCCGGTGGAGCCACCGGCTCCATCGACACCTCTAAAGAACCGGCGTCTGGTACAGACGGCTCTTCTAGCCTAGGCTTAACTGCCTTGTCCTTGCGCTTCTTCGAAGAAGCGGGCGTCGGAGCATCCGACAGCATTTTATAGTTACACCGCTTCCCAAAGACTAACCTTGCACAATCCAACCTTCTCTTTATAGTGCGTTTATTAAATCTAGCACAAGAGCGACAGCCAACAACGTCGTGCTCAGGCCCTAAGCAAGGAATACACAAAGTATGATAATCTCTATGCGGTATCTGTTTCCCACAAGAAATGCAATTATTGACTTTTTCTGACATCCGGTAAATGACTGAGGCAAGAAAAAACTAAAATATTCTCCAACGGGTACTTAGCCAACTTTGAACTCGGTCTGAAACTTCTAAATCGAAAAATCTCAGAACGCCAACCGGCACTTGCAATGCTGCTTCTGCATCGGACCATGCAGCAAAAAAGACTGAGGATATGACGTCGGTCATGCGCATTTGTACCCTGACGTCCTGACGTCAGTCAAATGCGCCCTGACCGACGTCAGCCTTATACTTTGATATTCGGGCCGACCGAGGACAGCGGACTACCCAAGTGTAAGGACTGCAGCAATGTGAGATGAAGAACATCTGTACTTTTTGAGTTCACAAGCCTCTAAAAACAAAGGAAATGTAAGACGACACGTTTTAGCACAAAGGGAAAAACAAAGGTATAAGCAATATTACTATCGGAAAAAGGAGAGAGAGTGTAAAAAGTAACATGTAGCCAGCATTGCTCCTATGGCTGCCAGGTACAGAAACCTTTCAACAGATGATGATGCTGCGAGGGGATCACTCATTAGTGTGTGTGTGTGTGTGTGTGTGTGTGTGTGTGTGAGAGAGAGAGAGAGAGAAATACTCCAAGTAGAGTACAGAAGTCAAACTCTGTCCTTAGTGGGTAGAGTTTGACTTCCATACTTCCATTTCACTTCTTGCTCTCACACAGTACCATAAGAAGTTTCACTTAAAAAATCATAAAGGTACAAGTTGTTGAATGCATTTGAAAAGCATTGCCATTTTGGTTTGTAAAAAATCCGTTTGTTATAACAATGTCCACTTCTCCTATTTGGAAACAGCAGTTGTATTAGTAGATACCAAAAACTGAGGTAAGGATTAGTTTTGCAGCTCTGTGCAGGGCTTTTTTGCTGTGCATTTTTTATAGCTTGGTGGTATTCAGGGAATCATTCATGCAACCTGCAGAGTGTCATACCCTGAGAAAGCCTCATTTTACTAGTTTTTAACACAGCAAGTAATATTTGAGGTCTAGTAGTTTGTAAAAAGAAGCACACATAGCTCAGCTGTAATTGGATTTACTGCATCTACAAGTGCAGCATGTTCTGTATTCTGTGGCCCTGACCATCATATGGATCAAATCATGATTGCTTTGAACACATTTACCCTTGACAAAGTTTTATGTCTAGACCAGTTACCCTTGATAGAGGCTTAATATTTCTAGACCAGTGAACTTTCTGACGAGGAATGTCGCTGTGGATTTTAATTTTTAAGTGTCAAGAACAAAATAACTATTTTTACTATTTGTAGGCTGCAGTTTTAGATATTTGATCTTGGTCACTGGTTGTGACCTTTGAATTTGGAAAACCAGTTATTCTTACTATTATTGAGGAAGACAAAGGGATTTGTTGGTTTATTCATAGGAGATTACTAGACTAATGGCCTTAGGGCCTTTACAAGCCTTATGTAATACCCACATTCCCTAATTGACCATTGTTAGATGGTTTGATTGTTTGCAGAGTGAATCTATGATCAGCACCGGCTGCTCCTGTCCATGAGGGACATAGATGTCACCCCAGGGTTGAATTTACCGTCTCTCATCCAGTTGTCCAGGTTGCACTTAAGTAAGGTCATTGAGGAGCTCTGCTTAACATGAATTGGGAGTTTATTCCAGAGTAGCTGCAGTCTCTGGGAGACATATCTGTCTCTCCAGCATGTTTTGTTTAAGTCACAGGCTACGTTGAGATATCTGGAGTTGAGTGAGTCTTCTCCCATTTGATTTGCATGCATGCAGCATTTACATTAGGGCAGGGTCAGAGACTGCTCTGTAAGCCAGGCACAGGTCACCTCTCAGTAGCTTTTAGGACATAGAGTACAGCAACAGGGCTTTCAGTCTTTCCATGTGGGTCATGTTTTGGAGTCCCTGAATTCTCTTGGTCAGGAACCTCTGTGGTCTCTTCAGCTGCTGCAGGTGTCTGGTGAGGTATATGCAAAAGGGAGAGTTGTACTCTGTGGTCTGATGAGAGTGGAGTACAGAGGAGTTATAACATCCTTGGTCTTTGATTCGAAGCCCTTACTTATGTGGTGTGTAACTTAAAAGGCTTTCCTTACCACTGTGGGCACATGGTGATCGAAGTTTAGACTGCTGTCAACTTGTGTTCCCAAGTCACACACCACTGGGTTTGAGCTTAGGGGGTGCTTCCTGTATTGAAACTTGCAGGGGCTACCTCTTTCCCAAAGCAGACAGCGATGCAGTTTTTTGCATTTAGTTTTAAACCATTGGTTTGGCACCAGTCATTTGTCTGTGTTAATCCCTCCTGTAATATACTAATATTTTTAGGGGACTCGATGATTGCTCCCAGTTTGCAGCCATCTGCGAATTTGGTAAGCCACAGGCTGTCTACTTTCACCTGGACTTCCAAAAAATAGATCCCAAACAATAGGGGGCCCAGCACAGAACCTTGTGGTAACCCACTGGTAGCTGTTCTACTGGTTGAAATGAAATCCCCAACTTTGACAGTATGGGTTCTTTCGGTGAACCATTTAGCTACCCATCTAGTGACATATTGGTTAATCCCCAGCTGGGAGAGTTTCTCAATGATACCCGAGTGGGAGATTGTGTCGAAAGCCTTGGATAAGTCAAGATAGGTGTTAGGTACTGCTTTGCCTTCATCCAGGGCTTTGGTAGCATTCTCAAAGAAGTCCACCAGGTTTAATAAGCATGATCTAACCTTAACAAACCCAAACTGGGTTGGGGCAAGAGTTTGAAGGTTGCCTTTGTCCCTGCCGATGAGATCTATAATGGTTCTTTCCATGGCCTTGTAGATAAGGCTGGTTAGGCATACAAGTCTGTAATTCCCAGGGTCGGTTGATGGACCCCTCCCTCTGCAAGGGGATTACAGTTGCTGTTCACAATTCTGCTGCGACAAAGCCAGTGCTGAGGCTATGGTTAAAAAGAGTGCCAAGTGGACCCACTAGGTCATGTTTTAGTTTTTTTCGTAAGCAGCCTGGGATCTTGTCTGGTCCCATAGAGTCCATGTCTTTGGCCTTGGAGAGTGCAGATATGACCTGCTCATTGGAGATGCTGGGGAGAGAACATGTGTCAGGTATGCTTTGGGGTGTGACTGGTGAGGACAGGGGAGTGAAGTTTGTGCAAAATCTGCCAGCTAACAAGTTGGCAGTTTCCTCACGGTCAGTGGGACTGGTACCGTTCACTATGAGTTCAGCACTTAGCTGGGTATTCCCTTTTAGATTTCAGATGTAGATAAAGAATGCGTTATGATGGTCTTTAGCTAGGGAAGCTAATTTAGCCTCATAACTAGCTTTGGAGGACTTTAACAGGTATCTGGTTGTTCAAGCTGTGGAGAGTGTTCTTTCTCTGCTAAGTTCCCTCTTGTTCTTGGGTATCAGATGTTCTTCGTGTTTCACTGTTGCAGTCATTACATTTGGATAATATGCTGGCAGGTTGCCCTCAGTCGGCCTGATTAACAAAGTATTGGGTCCTGCGATGGTTGCTGTCCCTTCTTCCACGATGTCAGGGGTATAAAACATGCAGCCGACGCCATCACATCAGTCTTTCTTGCCGCACGGTGCCCGAAACAGAAGTGCTGGTCGGCCAACTCCTGAAATTTTCGTCTTTGAGTTTCAGAACCAAAGTCTTCAACTAAAAGCTAAGTACCCCATTGGGGAAACTTTTTCTTGCTCCTTACCGATGTCAGTAAAAGTTAATAATTGCATTACTTGTGGGAAGCAAATACCTCATAAGGATTTTCGTTTGTACTGTATTCCTTGCCTAGGCCCTGACCACAACGTGCCTTGCTGTCAGTTTTGTGCTAAATTTAATCAACGTACGATTAAACGTCGGTATATTTTTGCTTCTAAATATTTTGGTTTAAGATTTAATTATCCAGAAATGTCGTCGGTTAGTAATCCGATACCGGAATACCTAAAAAAATGCAAAGAAAAAGAGACAGACCGTCGAGGTCCACGACCGACGAAGACGCTTCTCCTAAGCCAGTCGCCGGTTCACCGGTACTCAGACGCTTTCACAGCCCCTGATACCCGCTACTTTTGATTTGCAGGCCTCTACTGAGACCTGTTCGGAGTCCGGTATGCCGCAAGATGCTTCAATTATGGAACCCGCGGATGTCTCTACCTTAGATGGGTCCGGAGCCACTGTGCAGGCACCAGCTTCTGAGGGTATTTTCAGGCCTACAAATTTGTATATTAGACGGTGCCATCTTCTAAATTAAGGCCAAAATCTAAATCTATGTCTAAACAACCAACTCCTGGGCCACATATGCAGGCCCTTATGCCTAAAAAACAAATGATCAAAATGGCTGAAGATTTAATTACTCTGATCAGGGATAGCCAACCCCCTCCTTCTAAGAGGCCTAGGCAAGACATTGATTATTAATCTTCTGAACAGGATTCTATTTCCTCTGACTCTTCAGGATTTGTCTATTCCTACTTATGAGGACTCTGATGCAGAGGATTTCATTCCTTCAGCTTCTCCCCCTGAGGATTTTTCTTTTGGGGAAACTTTACATGCCTTAAGGGAACATTTCCACTGGGAAAATCAGGATTTCTCTGAATCTAAAAAGAGACTTAGGGATTTTCTTCTTCTTCCTCAGCATAGACCTTTGGCTATACCTCCTGTTCTAGACATTGTTGATGATGTTTTTTCAGAATCTAGTCTGACACCTGATTCTCTGCCTCCGGCTCCTTGTAAGCCAGACAGATACTACAGGGTTCCTGACTCCCACAAATTCCTTTTCAAAAATCCTATTGCTGATCCTGAAACCATTTCTTAGGGTCCCAAGGGCATTAAGGCCTCTACTGCTAAAAATCCTACCCCTTCTGATAGAGATTCTAGGGCGCTGGATAGATGAGGTAAGAAGGTTTACATGTCTGCATCCCTGGCAATCAGGGCTTTAAACTGTCAATTTCATATGCTTAAATATCAACAGCATATAATGGGACTACTTAAACAGAAAATTATGTTAATCTCTGACTGTGTGGAGAATAATACTTTGCAATGTGGTTTTGATTCCTTGGAGGCCTCATGCAGGGCTGCTGTAACTGGATCTGTGCTAAGAAGGCATGCTTGGCTCAAAGAGCAAACTCTGCCTGACCATGTTAAAGCAAAATTCTTGGATGCTCCTTTACAACAGGACCGTCTCTTTGGTAGTAAGGCTGAAAAAGTGTTAAAAAAAATGGAAGATAAAGCTAAATCTATGCAAACTGTGAAAGATTTCTTACAAGTGCAAACTCCAAGATTTAGTAGGCACTGGCCTACTAAGAACTGGTCCTTTCCAGTCCCCTCAAGAGCCGCTCAAGTCAAATCAAGACATTTCAAAGACTGAGGTTTCAGTCACAAGGAATTTTTAGAACAAAACAATGAGGTGCCCCCCACCTCCAAATCTGGAAGCAGTAAGGCACCTTCCTATGGTAAACAGCCTCAATGACTTCCCTCTACAATCACCAAGCACTTACCTTTTAGCCGCCCCTTTGGTGGGAAAAAGTACAGTTTTGTACCTACCATAAATGTAGTTGTCCGATAGATATGCAACTGCAGTCATAACATATGGGTTGTCCTGCCTCAGGCAGCCCTCGGTCGGCCGGATTCCAAAGTCTGGGTCCGACGTCGGCTGATGTCGCATTTCTCTCCGACGTCAGGGCGGCTGGAGTATATAAGCATCAGCCGACGCCATCTTCTTCAGTGTTTCTTGCCCCAGATGCCAGGTGCCCTCCAAGAAAGGCTGTAATCAAATTAGAAGACAAAAATAGGTTTCCAGACAACAAATAAGCAATAAACAGATACAGCATAACAGATATCCCCAGCTAAGGATAACAGGGAGAGGAGTGGACCCAAGGCATAAAGGGGATGGAGGGAGGGCAAACCCGACTGCAGTTGCATATCTATCGGACATCTACATTTATGGTAGGTACAAAACTGTACTATGTCCTTCAAGAATGCAACTGCAGTCATAACATATGGGTTGAATACCAAAGCTTAGCTGGGGGAGGTGGTATGCTCTAGGAAAGGGATGGTGTAGCTATCAGTCCCTGCAGGACTGCCGAAGCAAAGCCTGCTCTGGATCTGGAATATAGAGGGAGGTTGTAGTGCTTGGAAAATGTATGCACGGAGCTCTATGTAGCAGCTTCTAGAATGTCTTTTGTAGGCACCCCTCTTAAAAAGGCTGTAGAGGTGGCTGTAGCTCTGGTGGAGTGTGGTCTGACATTGGCTGGCACACTCTTTCCATGGAAGGAATAACAGAATCTGATGGAATGTCCAATCCATTTTGAAATTGTCTGTTTAGAAATTGCTTTTCCTTGTACTGCAGGCGGGCTAAGCTACAAAAGCTGGTCAGACTTCCTACTGGTCTTGGTTCTGTCTAGGTAGTAGCGAAGTTGTCTGTGTATGTCCAAGGTATGCAACAGTCTTTCCCCTTTGTTCTCAGGATTAGGAAAGAAGGTAGGCAGGTGAATTGCTTGATTTAAGGCAACCCTAGATACCACTTTTGGCAGAAAGGTAGGGTTGGTTCGTAAGGAGACCCTGTCTCTGTGAAAGGTTATGAACGGTGGTATTGCCATTAAGGCCTGTAATTCCAAAACCCTTCTTGCTGAGGTAATGGCCAACAGGAAAGCTGTCTTCCAGGAAAGAAATTGTAAATCCACAGAAGCTGCTGGCTCGAAGGGAGGTAAAGTCAATTTTTCTAGGACAAAATTGAGGTCCCAAGCTGGTACTGGTGCCTTTCTTGGGGCTTTATATTCTTGATTCCTCTAAGAAATTGCCTTAACAAAGGATGTGAAAACACAGGTGGGTCAGTATTGTATCTAGCTGAGATAGCTGAAGCATGAATTTTTATGGAAGAGAATGAAAGTCCTTTATGCAGCATATCTGCCAAGTATTCCAGGATGAGAGGAATGCTCAAAATGAGGCATCATGACCCTTGTTGGTATTCCAAATGCTGAATCTCTTCCATTTGGCTGAGTAAACTTTTCTGGTGGATGGTCTGGGCTTCTGTTAGTATCCGCTGAACTTCCTTGGAGAGAGGTAAATCAAGGTTATTTATGGGATTTCCCAAGCTGTTAGCTGTAGCGTCTGGATGTTGGGATGAACTGTCCTGAAGTTGTGTTGAGTCAGAAGTTGAGGCCATTGTGGAAGGGCCCACGTTTTGTTGTGACATATGCTCCGTAGTAGTGGGTACCAGTGTTGTCTTGGCCAGTCTGGAGCTATTAGGATCCCCTTCGGCTTGTCTGCTTTGATCTTTAATAACACTGTGGTCATCAGTGGCAGAGGTGGAAATGCATAAATTATCAGGGTGCTCCAGTTGAATGAGAGGGCATCTATTTTCCATGCTTGTGGATGATATGCCCTTGAGCAGAACTTTTGTAAATGATGATTGAGGTGGGAGGCAAATAGGTCTACATCCGGCCTGCCCCATGTCGAGGTGAGTCGTAGGAAGATGTCTGGATGTAGCCTCCATTCGTGGGGGTCTAGGAAATTCCTGCTTAGACTGTCCGCCAGAACATTGTCTTTGCCTGGAACAAACTGGGATTGTAATTGTATGTTTAGGCCCAGTGATTCTTCCCAAAGATTCATTGTCAGTCTGCAAAGGGGGTAAGAATGAGTGCCCCCCTGCTTGTTTATGTACCACATCACTGTGGTGTTGCCTGTCCGTATTAATAGGTGGCCTTGTTGAAGTTGTTGCCCAAAGGCCTCGATGGCATGCATTACTGCTAACATTTCTTTTTGATTGATGTGCAGATGTGTTTCCTTTGGAGACCATTGTCCTTGAATACATCTGCCTTCCATGTGCGCCCCCCATCCAAGGTCTGAGGCGTTTGTGGTCATGGTCTGTGTTATCTGAGGTTTTTTGAATGACATACCTATGTTTGACTGGCTTGCTGAGGCCCACCATAGAAATTCCTTTTGAAGACATGGAATGAGTGGGATATTTGCTTCTAGGTTGTTGCTGTGTTGAGACCATAAGCTTTTTAAGTACCATTGAAGCTTTCTCATGTGTAGTCTTGCTAGTGGAACCAGGAGGATGCAGGATGCCATGTAACCCAGGGCCTGTAGGAAACTCCTTGCAGTCATCTGGATGAGCTTTGCTAAACTTTTGAAGTAATGGGTTAACTTCTTTTACTTGTCTTCTGTCAGGTAAGCCATTTGAGAGGCTGTGTCTAGTTTGGCTCCTAAGAAGGTTATTTGCTGGGATGGCTGAAGTCTTGACTTTTTAAAGTTGACTGTGTATCCCAGAGCCTGTAGCAAGTGTATGACATAATTCAAGTTTTTTGTCAAAGTTAGTTTGTTGTCCGCTTGTATGAGGCAATCGTCCAGGTACGGGTAGATTTGAATCCCCTGGAGCCTGCAATGAGCAATTACTGATGCCAGGCATTTCGTGAATACTCTGGGCGCAGTAGATAAGCCAAATGGCAATGCTGATAATTGATAATGCTCTGGCCCTGCAAGAAATCTGAGGTATCTTCTGCAGCTGTGTCTGATAGGGACATGCAGGTATGCCTCCTTGAGGTCCAGAGTAATCAGCCAAGACCCCTTGCCTAGCATGGGAAGGAGTTGCTGTAGAGTCAGCATTTTGATCTTTGGTACTATGAGGAAAGTGTTTAAAGCGGACAAGTCCAGTATTGGTCTCCATTGACTTTCTTTTCTTGGAACAAGGAACAGTCTTGAATAAAACCCCTGGCCTTGTTTTTGTTGTGGAACTTTTTCTATTGCTTTGATCTGTGCAAGCAGAGAAATTTGCTTTATAGCCTCTGCCCTCTGATTTTGTGGAAGGTTTGGCATACCTTGTTTTATTGGCAAAGTGTGGAAGTGGAACCTGTAACCGTGGTCTATAATGTCCAAAATCCATTTGTCTGTTGTCAGTTTGTGCCAATGTTTTGAAAACAGAGAACTTTCCTCCCAAAGGAGCCTCTATTTGCTCCTTGGTTAGCGGAACTAGAGGAAAGTCATTGAGATTGTCCCTGCGGGGCAGGAGAAACCCCTGTGTCACTTCTTTGGTTTGTTGGTTGCCATTGTCATCCCCTGTAGGATCCTCTGTATTGGCCTCTTCCTCGGCCACGCCTGTTTTTGCCCCTTTGTGATCTTTCAGGATTAGGAAAGGACCAGTTTTTAGAAGGCCAGTTCCTGCTGAATCTGGGCGGCTGAACGTGAAGGAAATCTTTTACTGTCTGAACTGACTTGGCTTTTTCCTCAATGGACTTTAACACATCTTTAGCATTAGCACCAAAAAGCTTGTTTTTTTCCAAGGGTGCGTCAAGAAGTTTTGCCTTAACATGATCTGGTAAGGGTTGTTCTTTCAACCATGCATGTCTACGAATGACCGCCCCTGTCATAGCTGCCCTACATGAAGCCTCCAATGCATCATATCCACACTGTAGAAAGTGATTGCTAACCTGCTGAGCATTATGCACAGTCTCCTGCAAAGACTTCCTATCTAAAGGTTCAGGGGAGGCCAATGTTTTCTGTAAATCATCTAACAGGAAATCCTGATATTGAAACATGTGAAAGAGACAATTGAGAGCTCTCATAGATAAAGTAGTGGAGGTGTAAACCTTCTTCCCCATCTCTCTAAGGACCTTGCTTCCCTGTTAGAAGGCAAAGGATTTTTGGAGGTGGTAGCTGAAACCCCTTTAGGCCCCTGGGAAATTGTTTCTAAATCAACAGCATGGGCCTTAAAGAAATGAGAATGGGTTTCTGGAACCCTATAGTATCTGTCAGGCTTGGCAGGGGCAGGAGGGAGAGTATCAGGGGTGACACTGGAGTCAGAATACAAATCATCCAAAACATCAAGCACAGGAGGTATAGCTAAGGGTCTGTGCTGGGGCTTTTTAAGGAAGGTTCGAAGGCTTTCTGGAATCAGAATATTCCTGGCCTTGCCACTTGAAATGCTCCCTCATGGAATGCAGAACTTCCCCAAAGAAATATCCTCAGGAGGGAGGCTGAGGGAATGGAGTCCTCTGCATCTGAATCCTCAAAGGTCTGGAAGGGCTCTTCCTGGCTTTGAGTGAACAGAGTCCTCAGAATCTTCATCTGAAGGAAGAGGGTCAGAGGGTTCAACCCTGGGCCCTTTGTCAGGAGGAGGCTGGGATCCTCTCAGGATGGACCTGGGAACCTCTGATCAGGAAATTAAATCTGCTGCCATAGACATGATTTGTGTTTGAGGAGTAGGCTGAGGTAAGGTTTTAGCAGTAAGATGCTTGGACTTGCTGGCTGCCTTAGCGTGTGTAGGCCTTGATAGACATGGACATGGGAGGCCTAGCTGCTCCACATGCAGGAGTGACCTTATCAACAGCAATGGTCTCGGGCATTTCCTCGGTTTCGGTATCCGGAGGAAAATCAATAACTGGCATCGGTGGCCTCGGTATCGGAGGTATCGGTGGCGGTGTCTTCGGTTCGGAGCGGCAGAATAACCGACTCAGAGGGAACCGGGGCACTCGCGGTTAGTTTTGTCGTGGTGTCGGTGGAAGACGCGGGCCGAGGTTGTCGGTCCCGGTCTTTTCGTTTCTTAGGAGTCTGCATTGTCGGTTGTTCCGACAGCATTGTATAATGAAATTTGTCGCCGAAGAAGTCTTCTGCGAACTCCGCCCGGCGCCTGAGAGTGCGCTTATTGAAGCGAGCACAGGCGACACAGGCCGAGACGTCGTGGTCTGGGCCAAGGCAAGGGAGGCAGTAAGAGTGGAAATCCTTATGAGGTATTTGTTTACCACAAGACAAACAATTATTTACTTTTTCAATAATTTCTGACATCGGCTGAGGCAAGAAAAGGTCCCCAATGGGGTACTTAGCTTTTTTGATGACTTCGGTTTCGAAGAATACAGGAGCTGACCGACCGGCACTTGCGAACTGCTTCTACTTCGGGCACCGCGTGGCAAGAAAGACTGAAGAAGATGGCTTCGGCTGATGCTTATATACTCCAGCCACCCTGACGTCGGAGAGAAATGCGACATCAGCGGCCGGACCCAGACTTTGGAATCCGGCCGACCGAGGGCTGCCTGAGGCAGGACAACCCATATGTTATGACTGCAGTTGCATTCTTGAAGGACATCTGGCACTTCATGCACGAAACTGGCAACTTATTACCCAGGACAAATGGGTTTTAAATATAGTGTCCCAGGGCTACAGATTTCATTTCCACACATTGCCAATCCCAAACAGATGGCCAGATCTGCCACCAAATCAGTGGGCCGAGGCCCAGAAACAAGTTCTGTCCCTCATGAACATGGGGGCTATTCAACCAGTACCATAAGAGGAAAAGGGACAAGGTTTCTATTCCAGACTTTTCCTGGTACCCAGAAAAGACAAATCATGGCATCCAATTCTGGACTTAAGCACTCTAAACACATTTCTGGACATTCCAAAATTCAAGATGCTGACTCTTCAACAGTTACTACCTATGCTAGGCAAAGATGCCTGGTTGGTAACTCTAGTCTAAAAACAGGCTTACCTGCATATCTCAGTCAGGGAATCTTGCAGAAGATACCTCCGCTTCCAAGCAGGCTACTTGCATTACCAGTTCTCTGCACTGCCCTTTGGCTTATCTACTGCACCCAGGGTCTTCACAAAGTGCCTGGCATTAGTAATTGCATTTTGCAGACAAAGAAATATTCAAATATATCCATACCTGGACGATTGTCTTAATTCAGGCAGAAAACAAGGACATTCTTCTAAAGCATCTGGCGTTTGTAAAAAGAGTTCTAACTTGTCTAGGGTACACCATAAACTAAAAGAAATCACAACTGGTACCCTCTCAAAAACATACATTCCTGGGTGCAAGCTTGAATACAACTGCCCAGATTACTTACCTTACTCTAGAAAAGCAAATTCAGTTGGTGACTTAATTCAAACAGGTGGCCACAAAAACCTTGCTGTCTGCAAGACAAATTCTGCAAGCCTTGGGGTTCATGGCCTCCTGCATTATTCTTATTCCATTTGTAAGACTGCATATGAGGAAACTTCAGTGGTATTTAAAAAGTTTATGGAGTCAACATTGTCACAGCCTGGAAACAATGATTCCTATTATACCTTGCCTGCAACTAGAGTTCCTATGGTGGGCGGAGGCCTGACACCAAAACAAGGGACTGCCATTCACTCCACCCCCTGCCGCCCAAACCCTGACTACAGATGCATCAGATTATGCTTGGGGGGCTCATCTGACAGGGAAGTGCGTTCAGGGCAAATGGAGCCCAAATCAAATGCACCTACATATCAAACAGAAAGAGATGCTAGCTGTACAGAATGCACTGACAGCCTTCAAGGACTACCTTCATCCAGGACAACTAATGATAAAGACAAACACCACAGTTATGTGGTACATAAACAAGCAGGGGGGTACACATTCCTACCCCCTTTGCAGACTAGCCATGGCATTGTGGAACACAGCCTTGACCTACCAAATACAACTACAAGCTCAATTCCTGCCAGGAAAGCTAAATACTCTGGCAGACGAACTAAGTAGAAATCTTATGTACCCACACGAATGGAAACTGGAACCACAAGTTTTCAACATGTTGACACGCAAATGGGGGAGCCCAGACATAGATCTTTTTGCCTCACCCCAGAACTATCAGTTGGACAAATTCTGCACAAGAATTCATCACAAAAAAGCTTGGAAGGTGGATGCACTATCATTCAGCTGGAAAAACCTTTCAGTCTATGCTTTTCCCCCTCTGCATTTGCTCTACAAAGTTCTACTAAACGTCAAACTGGACAACCCAAAAATGATTGATTGCTCCAGACTGGCCTCGCCAACACTGGTACCCACTCCTGTGCAATGTGTCACACCTTCCTCTGCGGCACCTGCCTCAGACACCTTACCTGCTGTCTCAGCAGAACTACCAAATTATACACACTCGGCTCCAAACTTTGAATCTTGCAGCATGGCTAATCAACTAATTTCACCCTTGACATACCCCAGCAAACCTGTGATGGATGTCATTTTGGAGGCTAGAAGGCCTAGTACTAGAAAGTCTTATGCTGACAAATGGAAAATATTTTGTGCCTGGAACCAATCACAAGGAATAAGCACAGCGATGCCCGATGTTCCTCAGATTCTGCAATACTTAACTGAGATGCTTCACAAGGGACCATCTTTTTCTTCCATAAAATTCCATGCCTCTGCCATTTCAGCTCATTACAACACAGAACCTCCCCTCTTCTCTCATCCTCTGCCAAAGCAGTATCTCAGAGGGGCCAAAAATTTAAGACCTCCCCAGGAGAGCACCTACTCCTGCATGGGACCTCAATTTTGTTTTGGAAAAACTCACTCTCCCGCCTTTTAAGACTGCTGCTGCAAACCTAAAATTTCTCTCCCGGAAAACAGCGTTCCTTTTGGCAGTCACTTCATTTTAGAATTACAGGCTCTTATGGCAGTGGAGCCTTTCATTATTTTTCATCCGGACAGGGTGGCTGTCAGGACCAATCCATCTTTCATGCCTAAGGTGGTATCCTGTGTGTCTGTTAATCAGACCATTCATCTGCCAACTTTTTTTTCCAATCCACAGAACAAGGGTGGGCGGATTCTGCATTCATTGGATGTACACAGACAACTTAGATTCTACTTAAATAGGACGAAATCTCTAAAAAAAATCTGAACAACTATTGGTGGCATTTGCTGCAGGGGCAGAGGGAAAGGCTATTTCAAAACAGACTATTTCCAAATGGATAAGCCATTGTATTAGTTTCTGCTATATGCACCATGGCAAACCTATCCCCAAGGGGATCAGATCTCATTCCACCAGGGCTGCATGTGTTTCTGCAGCCTTCCTCAGACGGGTTCCTACCAAAGACATTCTAGAAGGTGCTACCTGGAGCTCAGTTCATACATTCACTAAACATTACCATTTACCTCTCTTCTCTAAATCCAGAGCTGGCTTTGCCACTGCTGTCCTGCAGGGCCTTATAGCTGCTCCTAATGCTGTATAATTCCATCCTCCCAACTATAGCTTTGGGATTCTACCCAAATGTAATGACTGCAACAGTGAAACACGAAGAACATAGTACAGTTGTGTACACTTACCACAAATGTAGATGTTCGAGTGTATTCACTGTTGCAGTCCTGGTTTCCCACCCTGCAGCCCCCTGTTTTTCTATTACTATAACTCTCCTTTCTTTTGCTATGCTTAAAAGCCTTTTTGGTGTATTTGCTTTTGTTTGGAGGTATATTTTTTGTGTTTTAAATGATATACATACATATATATATATATATATATATATATATATATATATATATATATATATATATATTTTTTCTGCCCATTTGGGGGGGCACCTGACATCTGGGGCAAGAAAAACTGATGTAATGGTGTTGGCTGCATGTTTTATACCCCTGACGTCATGGAAGGAGGGACAGCAACCGAAGCAGGACCCAAGACTTTGTTAATCAGGCCGACTGAGGGCAACCTGCCAGCAGATTACCCAAATGTAATAACTGCAACAGTGAATACACTTGAACATCTACATTTATAGTAAGTGTACACAACTGTACTTTTCTGCCTTTTCAACAAAACAAGTACATGCACAAACTCTGTACCAAAATAAGGAAACTACACTCCTTCGCTCCTCATAAACATCCAGTAAAGAGTCCGGTGACACTGGAGTAACAGACTTTATTAATGAACTTAAGCTTCTTTGCGAGCTTTTCTTTAGTTTAAAATTCACCAACTTCCTCAGAAACACTGAAAGCATAAAACGGAAACAACGTCACTTAAAACACCACCCATTTAAGTACCCTCTCATATTGATTAAAGCAATAAAGCAAATTAACAACGTATAAAAATGCTAGAAATATTTAGAACAAACGTTAAATGCCACTGTATAAAAGTAAAAAAAGAAAAAACATGAAACATGATTCCCTCATACTAAATACAGTATATCTTGCTTCTGCTTAAAATAAAAATAAGAATCATTATAAAAATCGCAACACATGGGTCCATAATGTCCCACTAGTTAAATCCAATAGTATTCTGTTGAACAATAAATATATAATCCCTAGTACTGATGAAATTGAGATAAAGTGAAAACAACAATAAAATAAAATAGAATAAATAAATAATGCTACGCCCTATCTCATGAGGCTCCTTAATCTCAATATGCAAGAAATAGACAACCTATCGTTGATACCCGTGCCATAGCAGCTCTCTTCCCTCTAAAATGAGAGTATCAACGGCACCCCTGCCATCCGATCTAACATGATCAATGATAGTAAATGAGAAAAGGTGGGAAGGATTTTCCTTTACATGTTTTGCCTGGCAATACCCTACGGGGTTGGTGGAGGGATCCACTTTCCATTCAGACTTGATACAGTTGTTCGACAGGCATGGTTTTGAACTGTTGGACTTGATTAAGGACCATTACCAACAGGCGGCTGATATTTTAACTAAAGAAATAACTAATTTGGATGTGGAAATCAAGAACGACTTGAATTTCCATCGTTACCTCTTCGAGTATGAGAGGTCATTTAACAGTATAGACCAATATATCAATAAAATCACAGCTAATAAAATAAAAAAACTCAAAAGGGACATTAAAGCCTATGGGGAGGGTACGGCATATCCAAAACCACCCCCTTCACAAGGTAATTATTTGGCTTCCAGTGTGTGTAATTTGGGAAGAACTAGGAACCCCATCATGGAAGAGAGGGCAAATTCCAGTGTCATCATCCAAGGGGAGTCTGATAATTTATCACCTGGAAAGGAAATTTGACGGAGTGATCATTTGGCTCAACAACAGCGAGCTTCTTTTACTGTCCAGGAGATAGACCAGTCAAATTTTCAGAATTCAGTCTCTCACCATTCCTCCTACCAGGGCCGGAAGACCAGGAACAAATCCAGGAACAGGAGGAATTAGATGAGTCCCAGGATGTAGAAGTCCAGCCTTCTAGAAAGACATTCGTTATTGCTACCAACGCTGATTCGGACTTCAACATCTATAACTTTTCTGACTTGAATTTTTCCAGTGAACTGGTGGAATTATTAGCCAAAGGCCTCAATTTCATCCCTACTAAAAGGGCGGATCTAGCTAAAACTTTACTGAAATTGAAGTTATTTGTCAGAAAGTTAAATTTGCTCTTCTTGTTGGGCCAGGGTTCTAGAGATTTGGGTGTTTTTAACATCCCTAGTACCTATAATCCTCCTCTATGTCCATCACTTGAAGTGTTCGAACAGATTTGTGAACTGGACATCCGTCATTTATTATGCCAACCCTCTTTATCCCATGAAGTAATGTTTAATATCAGTAAGACAGAAAGATCTTTTGGATCTTCTTTGTAAAGCACCAGTTAGAGTCATGGCACCTGATAAGGGGGGAGGCTTGGTAGTGATGAACCAATGTGATTATATCAGGAGAATGGAGGATATTTTGATTACTGATACTTACAAGGAAATATCTAAGAACGAGTTGAATATAGGCATTGCTAGAATTGCAGGTTATTATAACGATATGTTTATTAATAATACAATAGATCTACATTTATTTAATTACATATCTATACCAGCGCCTAAAATCCCTATAATTTTCGGTTCTCCTAAAATTCACAAAAAGCTTGAAGACCCCCCTTATGCTCCCATTGGTTAGTGCTAGAGGGAGCATAACCTATGCAGGGGCTAAGGTGGTTGATTCTATTTTGAAGAAATATGTAGCGAGTGAAGTTCAGATTTCAAAGGACTCTTGGTCATTTCTGTCAAGAGTAAATCAAACCCGTTACAGAGCTGATAGTTATTTTTTAACTATAGATGTGAGGGATTTATATTCTTCCATCCCTCATGCAGTGGCACTGGATTGGATTTCGACCTTGATGAATGTTAAAGGAGCACCCAAGGAGGAAATACAATTGGTCAGCGAATTGCTGGATATAATTTTATCCAACAATTATGTATCCTTTAACAACAAATACTATTTACAGAAAATCGGGGTACCTATGGGTTCTCCATGCGGCGCTAGTGTAGCGAACTTGGTGATGGCATTTTGGGAGAGGGAATATGTATTTACATATCCTCTGTTTCAGGAAAAGGTATTGTTATATACACCCTTTTTGGATGATATTTTTATAATCCCAAAAGGTGAAATAACTACAGTGGTTATACTTTTAAATCACTTCAACTCTTCTACTGATTTCTTAAAATTCACTTTCAACATGGAAAGTGATAGAATTTCTTATTTGGATGTTGATCTTTCTAAAGAGAGGGAAACTAATAGTTACATAGCTAGAATACACCACAAAGAAACATTCTCTAACAGCTATCTCCAATTTAGCAGTTGTCACCCTTTTTCTCAAAAGAAATTGATCATTAAGGGGCAACTGGTGAGGGCTGCGAGAATGGTGACTCGAGATAGTGATTTTGTTAATGAATGTAAATTCATGGAGAGTCTTTTCTTAAGGAGAGGGTACCCGACTGATCTAATTTTGGACTTGGTTTGTGAAGTCCATAATAAGCGGGTGTCAGGTTTTTATGTTCCCATATTAAATTCTTCCAATACCAGTGAGAATACAAGCCCAGCTGTTAAAGCTAGCAAGACAATCCACCCCTATAGCCTTATTCTCACGTATAATGTGGATGTAAAGGATATTATTTCTATTATTTATAAGAATTGGAGTTATCTCATGCAAGATGGGCTGTGTAGAGCAACTGCAAGGGAATTCCCCAAATAACATTCAGGATGGGTAAAAACCTAAAAAAATATCTTAAGAGTCCCAGTATGAGCCTACGTTGGCGAGATCTGGCATGTATAAATGTAACGTGCCGGTATTGTAAGTTCATTATGGTGGGCTCATCTTTTGTCATCAGAGAATTTAGATATACTATTCAAGGTAGATTCAACTGTACCAGTTCAGGTGTTGTTTATCTAGCCTGGTGTTCTCATTGCCCAGTTTTCTATATCGGCAAGACCGATAGAAAACTAAATGAGCGTATCTATGAACATACATACGCAATTAGAAAAGGTAAGGTAGAAAATGCATTGGCAGAACATGTAAAGGAAAATCCTTCCCATCTTTTCTCATTTACTGTCATTGATCATCTTAGATCGGATGGCAGGGGTGCCATTGATACTCTCATTTTAGAGGGAAGAGAGCTGCTATGGCAACTAAGATTGGATGCCTGCCACTACCCGGGTATCAATGATAGGTTGTCTATTTCTTGCATAATGAGATTAAGGAGCCTCATGAGATAGGGCGTAGCATTATTTATTTATTCTATTTTATTTTATTGTTGTTTTCACTTTATCTCAATTTCATCAGTACTAGGGATTATATATTTATTGTTCAACAGAATACTATTGGATTTAACTAGTGGGACATTATGGACTCGTGTTGCGATTTTTATAATGATTCTTATTTTTATTTTAAGCAGAAGTAAGATATACTGTATTTAGTATGAGGGAATCATGTTTCATGTTTTTTCTTACTTTTGTGCAGTGGCATTTAACGTTTTTTCTAAATATTTCTAGCGTTTTTATACGTTGTTAATTTGTTTTATTGCTTTAATCAATATGAGAGGGCACTTAAATGGGTGGTGTTTTAAGTAACGATGTTTCTGTTTTATGCTTTCAGTGTTTCTGAGGAAGTTGGTGAATTTTAAACAGACTAAAAGCTCGCAAAGAAGCTTAAGTTCATTAATAAAGTCTGTTATTCCGGTGTCACCGGACTCTTTACTGGATGTTTATGAGGCGCGAAGGAGTGTAGTTTCCTTTTCTGCCTTTTGTTATATAACCTTTTTATACTTGAGGTCCACCAGGGTGGCTTGTTTTTTTACAGGAGGACTTGGTTGTGATCCTGTCGGGTAAAACAGAGTCACTACTTTTTTTGTGGTTATACAGGGCATTTCTGTACTCCTCTGCATAGGAGTCATTGTTGGCTGTGTTAGTGGGTTTGAAAGGTTATAGTTTGTTTTTGGAGAAGTTTCTCATTTTTATTGCTCCTGTGGAAGTGTCAGGTCTGATCGTTACTTCAAACGAGACAGATGTATGGTCTGATCTTAATACGTCACCCACACGATAGAAGGATAGTTGAGATCTCCCATGTCCAAGGTGTTGGACTGTATACTGAGTGACTCATGCAAGTCTAGGTATGCAGTGTGATTCTCATGGTTCATAGTGTGGGACCTGCAGCTAGCAATGATATGGTAGAGTGTTTCACCTGTAGTTGTTTGGACCTGGAGTAGCTTGAGAGAGTCATGCTGTTTAACCAGCCTCAAGATATGTTTGGATTTAATAAAGATGGATACACCTCCACCTTTGTTTTTTTTTCACACTTATTTTGAGGTCTGAATGTATGGAAGTCATTATAGCCTTGCACAGCCGGGGTGCTGTCTACGGCCTGGAACCAAATCTTGGTGACTGCAGAGAGATCAACATCTTCTAAGATGAGTAGAGGTTCAAGAGTGTGCATGTGCAGTTTCATGTTTAGACTCCTAGCATTAAGCAACATAACCTTGAGTTTGTCTGTAGTGTTTTTTTTTTGTTTTTTTTACATTGGATGTTTTGTTGCTTTGGTATTGCCTAAAAAAGGCACTATAGGGGAGGCAAGCATCTTTGCCAGTATTCAAAAGCATAGATGAGACAGGTGAAGACTATCTGTGCCAAAGCAGCATGGTCTGTCAACCATGTCTTCCCAGGCTGACAGATACTGGATCCCCCTGGAATGACATTAGAAGCTAAGCCAATTGTTGAAGTCAGTCATTTTTTGTTTGTATTGTGGCATCATCGTGGGTGAGGGTAGAATGCTGCTTAGGGGTAGGGACACACCTGCCTGTGATATATAATCTGAGAGTTCAGTCTTGCTGTTCTGTATATATTCCATGGAAGTACGTCTCAAGTCATTCACCCCAACATGTACTATGACAGCGGCATAGTAATTGGTGTTGAGTGACCTCAATGCATGTGTGACTTGATGGATCCTGACACCTGACAGGTAGCTGAACGTGACCTTCTCCTTTACCAGCTTGGTGAGGGTGACATCTGTTTGTCTCACTGTGGAGTATCCTATGACCAGGGCATTTGGTTTTGAGGTGTTCTGCCTTAGGAGCTTATTCGCTGAGAGACTGGTATGTGTGTTGTTATATGTAGTACCTTTTAGTTGTGCTGTAATATGTGTGAGTTGTTTGCTCTTGGGAGGTCTCTGGTCTTTTGGCAGGCTCTTAATGAGTACCTCTTTGTATGTGGGTTTATGTGTCATGACTTTATCTCATGTGAGAGGAGAGGTGTGTATGCCGACAGCTTGTTTGATGTCTTGGTTTTTGTTACATGTGAGGATTGACTCAAGTTTCATAGTATAGTTACATCTCTGACATACTGTATTTTTTGCTGTAGGAGGAAATGGTTGTCAGTATACATGAGGTAATTACTACATTGCCTCATAATGCCCATGTTAATTAGGTTGGTTGGAGAAATGTTGGGAAACTGACTGTCCATTGTAGCAGGTTAAACCATAAGTACTGTTATTGAGTGGGCAAGTGAGATCGGCTGTTGCTCTAAGGTTAGCAAGGGGACTTATTCTAGTGAGGGTTAGGATTTAAAAAGTGTGACAGTGCTGCTCAGTGTTCATCTGAGTTCCCCACAGTGCAGCAGGGAAGCCTGGGAGGGTTTTACTGGCTTTTCTTTAGAGAAAAAGTTGTATCTAGTCATTTGTGTCTGTACAGGGTACTTCTAACCCCTGTTGCGTGATGTGCAGCTTCACACAAATGTGAGGCATAATTACAAGCTAATTCAAACAGTTTTAACACAAACGACCAATAGGAAAGCCCCACACAGAACCTTGACCCAGCAATCCCCAAACTTTGATAGGTTCTGTGCTACATACTTCTGCTACAAGTAAATGAAAAAGGAAAGATGGAAGTGAAGAACTTGTTTTAAATTCTTTATGAACTCACAGTGAAAGATGCATGAGATTTAGTGATGTTCATATGAATAAATTCAAGAACATGGGTAGATGGAGAGCTGTACCAAATCAGTTAAAAGGTCTGCAAGTTAATCTGCATTCATGAAAAAGATTTATTTCCAAAAGAAAGAAAAGTGATGATTTTTTTCAAGTACTCCTCTAGACTCTGGGTCAGGATGAATGTTCAGGAATGTATCTGTTTTTGTTAGAAATGGGGAGAGACATTACACTAAAGAAAAGACTTGTAATTGTTGAAAGGGTACTTAGTGTGAATTTAGTAAAATGGCAGGAGAGGCTTAGAGTGATTTAGGTTCATAGGCTGGTACTAGGCTATTGGCCCTAGGGCCTATAGAAGCCTAGCCAAAACAATTCCCTGGCTATTTCTTCCCACTGTATTTACTTCCCTGGACCCCGATCTAGCAGGGCGACTGACGTGATTCCCAGGGTGAATTTCCTATCTCCCATCCAATCATCAAGGTTCCTTTTGAAGAGGGCCAAAGAGGAGGTCTGCTTGACATGTATGGACAGTCTATTCCAGAGTCTGGGGAGTCTCTGGGTCAGGACCCTATCCCTCCAGCATGTTTTGTTCATTGTGATGACAAGGTTTAGATTCCTGGAGCATGTGTCTCTGAGGGATTGGGATTTCTTTGTGTAGCATGTCCAACAGCTCTGGGTTGACATGGTCTTGTATGTTAAGCAGAGATTGCCTCTGAGTAGACGATATGTGAAAGAGTATAGATGGAGTTTTTTTTAGACAGTCAGCATAGGGCATCTGCTTTAGGCCTGTGATTCTTTTAGTGAGGTATTTCTGCGGCCTTTCCAGTTGTTGCAGATGTCTTGAGAAGTACATACCAAACGGGGCATTGTATTCTATAATGGGTCTAATGAGGGATGAGGACAGAGGGACAAAGACCTCCTTTTTCTGAATGAACAGTCCTTAGTGATGAGGTGTGCCACATAGAAGGATTTCCTGACTATTGTGGCGATATGGTTATCGAAGGTGAGATCACTGTCCACCTGTGTCCCTAAGTCTCTTATCACACTTTCAGTGTTTAGTGTACTGCCACCTATGTGGTAATTCACGGGTACATGTTTTTTCCCAAAGGAGATAACTGTACATTTCTTGGCATTGAGCTTGAGCCCATGGCTCTGGCACCAAACATCTGTTTCTGTAAGGCCCTTTTTTTAGAATATCCACATCATTTGTGGTTTCAGTAATGGCTCCCAGTTTGCAGTCATCTGCAAACTTTGTTGGCCAGAGTCCCTTAGTTTTGACCTGTACTTCAGAGAAATAGATGCCAAACCGGTACGGACTCAGGACTGAACCCTGAGGTATTCCACTTCTTACTTGTCTGGAGCTGGATTTGGAGTCAGCTACTTTTACAGTGTGGGTTCTGTCAGAAAGCCAGTTGGCAAACAATCGAATGACGTAGGGATTAATGCCCAGCTTAGTAAGTTTATGTATGATTCCAGAGTGGGGGATGGTGTTGAAGGCCTTGGCGAGGTCCAGATAGGCTGTGTAGACCACTTTACACTTGTCCATGGCTCTGGAGACTGATTCGAGGAAGTCGATCAGGTTCAGGAGACAAGATTGGCCCTTCATGAACCTAAACTGCATGTGGTCCAGTGTTTGAAGTTTGCCAATGTCTTTGTTTATAAGTTCCATGACATCGATTTTGCATGTTGGTAATGACTAGGTTTAGGATATTGGAGCCCCTGGTGGGACTAAGGATTAGTTGATCCAGGGTGTTGGAATTTATGAATTCCAAGAACCGTTGGGCAAAGGTGTTGGTACATGAGTAGTTTTCCCAGTTAATGGCAGGGTAGTTGAAATCACCCAGTATTAGGGTGTTTGGTTGTATCTTAATATTTTCCAGTATGTTTAGAAAGGTGTAGTGAGAGTCTTGGGGCATGGTGGGGGATCTGTAGCAAGCTACAATTTGGATTGCAGTCTTACCTAGTGTTAGTTGCACCTGGAGAATTTCAGACACATTGTATTGGGCAACTAGCCTGGTGTTGTGAATATCCTTGGTGAATATGGACACTCCTCCACCTTTAGTGTTTTGGTCCTGGTTTGGTGGCCGAAAAGTGTGGTAAGAGTTGTAGCCTGGTATTGCAGGGGTGCTCTCTGGAGCCTTGAACCAGGTCTCAGTTACTGCACAGATATTGATGTTATCCATTTTTAGGAGTGCCTTGAGAGAGTGTATTTTGAGGTTTATACTTCTAACATTGAGTAGCTTTAGCTTCAGATTTTGCATGCTTGAACCTGTTACGGTGGTGGTTTTGTCCTTTGAACTTTGCCTAAAAAAGGCACTATATGGGTAGCAAGAGCCTTAGCCAGTAACCTGAATCCCAGGGGCAAAAGGTGCAGACCATCTCTGGCAAAGCATTGTGGTCTGTCGATCATGTCGTTCCAAGCAGACAGATACTGGATCCCCTTTGAATGACACTAGAAACAGCCAGTTGTTGAAGTCAAGTAATTTTGTCCTTATACTGTAGTATCATTCTGGGCAGAGGCAGGATGCTACTCAGGGCTAGGGTCATATCTGCCTGGGTCACATGATCTGAGAGCTCTTCCATGTCTCTTTTCATGTAGTCCAGGGAGTACGTCTCAAGTCATTCACTCCAGCATGGACAATGACAGAGTCATATTTGTACTTGTTGTGGAGTGACTTGAGTGCATACATTATGTGGCGGATCCTGGCACCCGACAGGCAGCTGACTGTAATTTTCTCCTTGTTCAGCCTGGAGAGTGGGACATCAGTGTGCTTGACTATAGAGTCACCTATGACTAAAGTGTTGGATACGTTGTCTTGTCTTAGGGGCTGTTGTTGGGTGGCACACTGGTGTTGTGAGCTATGTGACACTTTGGTTGTGACTGGTGTTTGTTTGCATCTCAGCTTCGGAGGTCCTTGTTGCTTGGGCAAGTTGCTGTTAAGGGCCTCCACATATGTGGGTTTAGTGTTGCTGTGTGTGGATGTTGGTGGTGTGGGTTTAGAAGGGCTGTGTGTTGCTTGAAGTGTAGTGCGGATGTTAACCTCCTCTTGACTGTCTAGCACAATCTTGGGTGGAGAGAGTTGTGCTTCCAGTTTGGCTATGTAAGTGCATCTCTAGCAGGTTGTAGTGTTGGGTGGTAGGAGGAGAAGTTTGTCTGTGTACATGAAGCAATTGCTGCATTGCCCCAGTATGACCAGATTCACCAGGTGGACAGGAGAAATTACCGGAAGCTGACCCTTGGATATGCCTGCTTTGGTGCTTTTTTTTTTTTTTTTTATAAAGTACAAAGAGCTGTTTTCCCTTATGTTAGCAAGGTACTTTGCAGTTGTAGGCTTAGTGCCTACGATTAATTTCTCCTTACTGTCAAGTTTCAAAACTAAAGAAATTTTATTTGCTTGAGTTGTGCTGTTTCAGTTAGAGATACCAGCTGTGCTTTTGGAAAAAAGAGTTTGAAGGCTAGAAGGAGTGGAAAAAAGACCAGATATCAGCTTAGATTAAACACATTTTAGGAGGAGGATGTTTTCACTTTTTTTGTAAGACAGAGATGCACATGTAGCGTATAAAATAAAATCATGGATGTTCTTTTACAATATTCAGTCTTTACTAAATATTGTTAACACGAAAATGAACACTGTAATTTTTATTTCTGATTGATGTGTGTTACTTGAATGATTTATTTGCATCTAAAAACTAGAATGATGGGGATGTTGCAGTAGGAAAAGTATGGTGACCTTCTGTGGTAATGTAAGTAGTTGTCTTACGGATATGAGAAAAGTGTGTACATCATAATGTGTTAGGTTTAATTTAAAATGCAATAAAGAAAATACGTAAACATTTGAAATATTTCTAAGTCTTACAATGTTCATTAAGGGAGTGACTGATTTAATTATTTAGTTGTTTTCGACTCAGTGTCCAGGGCTGCAGTTTGCATAGAAGACTTGGATGATAAAAATCTCTAAATCGAATTGTCTTGCACCAGTCCAAGTGTTATGAAAGAGCTTCCTTATGTTGGCCAGGGAGCAGGGCTGGCATAGGATACATCACCTGTCCATGTAGTTTATATTTTAACATTGCCCCCTTTTTTTTTTTAAGAAGAGGTTAGATTAATTTGTGGTCATCAGCAAATGCATGTAGGTTTCATTGCAGGTTTGCCTTTTGCTTGTATTGTTTTTACTTAAAAGTTTAAAATAATTAGTATCTCATTACGCTGCTTAAGTGTTTTTATTAAGATTGATTAGTAAGTTGAAACTGGAAGTTATCAGGTGTCCAGAAAAGCTTGAATACTTAATAATTCACTTATTTTTGAATGGGATGTTTTCTTTGTGACCAACTTTTATTTATAACTGTTATTGTCTTTATTTGTCTAAATTCAGAGAGAAACTAATCCGTTTACAGCATGAAAACAAGATGCTTCGTTTACAGCTAGAAGGTTCTGAAAATGAACGTATCAAAGAACTTCAGGGACAGCTAGCAGAGGCACTTCGTAAAGTGAATAAAGAGGAGACTGAAAGTAGGTCAGTTTCCTCAATTTTTCTGCTGTATAGTTTAACTTGGTGTATAATTACATCTGGTACTGTCATTCTTGTCCTTCTTTATGACCACACAATGCTGATGTCATCAGCAGTGATGTCTGAATTGTAAAGGATGGTGATGGCTGGATTAAGACTTCTTGCTTGGGCAGGTCCTTGTTCATGTAGCACCAATTCTAGAACTGTCCACAGCTTCAGTGTGCCTTCATTTCTGTTATGCTGCCTCTGTTATCTTTTCATTTCTGGTTTCTTTCTGTCCTGTCTTTATAGCAAGCTCACTGAAGATTTTTCTACGTTTTTCTGATAGTTTTATTTTGGTGTAAGATACGTGCATATTTTATTCTTTTAATTTTGGGATGAGTATTAGATGTAGCAGAAGTTGTAAGTGAAGTGTGAATACTGAAGCTTGTCTGTAAGCATTGGTGTATGTACTCAAGTAGTTCCCCTTTTCTAATATAAAAAGCAGGCCGAAGTACTTAGCATAGTATCCACTGAGCTGGTGTTTGGCTTTGAGAAGCTGTTTCGGCATGTTTTCTCCAACTGCATCCCTTGGAATTACACCAAGATCCAGGTAATAGTCTTATTATTTCCTCTAGTCTTCTTGATATACTTTGATGTACTATCATCGTCTAAAGATTCTGAATAACTACTGCAGACAGTATGTCAAAGGTGCTGCATCTCAAGTCAAAAGGGTAGCTACATACCAAATGCAATATCCCAGGAACTTAATATTTTTCAGGAGCTGAGTGTTAATCCTTGGCTGTACAACTTCAAATCAGGCAGCAAACGGTCCCTTGTTGGTCAGTATAAATAATGCACTTAAATTTATCATAATGAAAATAGACTTTTGTTTGAAAATGGGAGGAACTCACCACAAACATCATCAAATCGGGGGGCCCTGGTTTGAGTAAAAAAAAATTTTAACACATAACCAGTTGAGAGCTTTGCTGTCTGCAAATTGAGAATGCTTGCTGTGCAGTCATCACCCCTATTACATACCTCCAGCACTGGGTCACACTGTTTATAATCACAGTTTAAAATTGTCACAGGTTTGTATGTCCTGTATTTACTAGTGCAGTTTAGTAGCTGAAATATGAAAAAAAATTCACTAAAGTGGAAACATTAAAGCAAATAAATACTTTGGCATCTCAGATTGTTGTCCTTTTAACAGATTTCACCTGCTTTGACAGTGATTCATTCCTTAGTGGTCAGTCTTCAATGCTGAGGTATATCTTGACACTGGCAGAGTTAATGAATTAAACTGGGAGCCTCTGGAAGTAGAGAACATAAGGCAGGAGGAGGAAAGCCTGTCCACTTGATTTTTCTCCCACGTGAGGACTCTGCTAGTCTAGATAGCAGCACATGTAATATTAAACTTCACACTTATCATAACCCATCTTTACCATTATGACAGTACAGTCAGCTTTCTTGGAGCATTGCTGTTTAAAATTGTTTATTTAGTGGTAAAATGACTAAAAGGTCAGTGCATTTCTTTTGCAGTATAAGAAAATAATAGTTTGGTTACTGAAAAGATGCAATGAATAAAATGTTAAAAGTGATTTGTTGCTTTTCTTAACTTCATGGTGGTTTTATTGTTGGAATGCCCTTCTGTTGTTTCACCTTAATTGTTACAGGACTTGTAAACATTTTTCCCTTTTCTCTGTTATTTTTCACTGTGTAATGCTCCTCCTCCATGTAATTGTCTGTGGAATGCCCTTTGACCTGTGATGCCATGTAAGGGATTTCACTAATGCCGTCAGTGCATTGCATGAAAGCAGTTCTGACTAGAGTGTTTTTTTCTGTTGATAGCAGTGATGCCCAAGTTGTTGTTTTAAGTTCTGAAGTTGGGGTTGTTAATCTTTTATTTGAGCTCAAAAACAAGTGCTGGAAACCAGTTATTGGGTTACAAATTCAACTAAATTGTATCCAACTCACATCCATATTCGAATTAAGACTCTTCCACCATATTCGAAGTAAGACTCTTCCACTTTGTTTACTCATTATATTTGTAAAATAAATCTTGGTGCTTTCATCCCTCATGCAAACTTGGATTTCTTCAGTTAAAAATTCAGATAACATATCACATGGCATGACATCATTGATTTAAACTTTACTAATAAATCAATTACAACAGTTACAATAATTGGATAATATCAATTTGTTTAAAAACACTTATTTTAAATATAAAACAGTGCACATTTAGAATAGATTTGCTTTAATTTTTAACAAACTAGCAATGGAAATGCTCTCATTGATTCCTGTTTTTTTCCCGTGGCATTTAGTCAAATGTGTCACATTAATTTTTTTAAGTTCGAATAGAGTATCAGAGTATCATAGTCACAATCCCCCTCTTGTAACCACCCTGTCAATGATGAAAAAATAAACTTTAAGGAGCCACACATTGATGAGTGTTTAAATAGTGTTGGCAGCTTTTTGTTTTCTTATGTCATGTACATGTTCATATATTCTTTCTTTCATTTTCTTGTAGTCTTTCCTACACAATGTGCAGTACATGATGTGCAGGTATCAATATACACCACCATATTGGTGTTACAGTTGCATTTCCCTGGACATCTTAAAGCTGTATCTGGACCTTCAGCTGTGACATAAGGGCCATCATTTATGTATTTACAGCTACCACACTTAGCCATTCTAGAGGTTTTACTACTTGTGGCTACTGTGTGTGAATTCTCTAACAGAATTTTAATACTCCTACCCCCTACTGTGCACTATGCTGGGTTTATAACCAAAAATAGTTTTAAATTCGTTTGTAAAAATGATTTCCCAACAGTCATTTAGAATCTTCAGTAGTCTTGGGGTAACGGGGTTGTATGGAATAATCATAGCCCCACAGCTCAACTTTTGTTGATGGTGGTTGAATTTACCGATTCATTCCCTACTATGCTATTACAATGATGGGATGTTCAGATGAAAGCGATGTTGATATTGACAAAACTGTATGTCCTTTTCCATGTTGTAAAGAAAGGCATTTGGGACATCAGGAATGGTATGGGTTTTGCTAGTGCATGTAATTACTAATCTTTGCTGCTAATTATAAAATGAAATGTATTATTTTTTTTAAACTGGCATTACTTTCATTTTGTGGTCGCACTTAGTGTTATCACTATTGGTTCACAGTGGTGCACTGTTGCTTTTGTTAATGTTTTGAGTGGCAGCACTATGTGTACTGGTGAAGGTTTTTTTTTTTTTTTTTTTTTTTTTGTATGTAGGGGAGGAAGTTAGTGAATGTTATGGATCTTTTTGAAAATTAGCTATGAATATGAAATTAGGAATGAGCTCTGTAGTGATCCTTAGAAAAGCTGTTTCTCACACACACACACACACACACACACACACACACACACACACACACACACACACACACACAACAGTCACTCTTTCTTTTGGCCAAGGGAGCAAAATTCAATGCATTATTTAAATTATTTTGTATGTAATATGCACTGCCAGCCTTAGGCATAGGTGAATGGTGCCATACAGGTGAGCCTGGTAAAGGGCACAATTTTTAGTTACTTATTTGTTTTAATTAGTTTATTTATCCACTATGTAAAGTTTGTGTTCATCTTGCTGTCCTGTCGCCAAGTCCATCCTAACTGCATTGTGATGTTTGTACCCTCCCCCCAATTCCTTAGTCCATCCAATAGGCACAGACCAGAGCCTGATTCCTACTGTGCTCTTCCACCCCCCCCCCCCTCCCAGTGTACAGCAGTACACAATCAGTCAGTGGCTGGGATAACTGACCATTATTATAGCATCCAATCAGTGATGCTTTTGCTGTGCTGATGTCCCTGGCAACTCCTCCAGGGTGAGCTATTGCCTGCTGGCGTAAGATTCTGTTCACACCTGCTTCTCATCCCATGCTTCATTAATGAGATTGTGGCGGACTGTTTGAATGTTTTTGTGTGTGCTTTTTATGAATCTGCAACTGGCAAACTGAAGGCTGTACTAAGTAGAAACGTCTCTTTGAAGCGGTGAACGAAGCACTCCCAATTGAATTTAACTACTGGCTCTGCCTCACATGATTCTGAGTTTTTATTATGTAACAAAGTTAAGGAGCCACTCTATGTATATCAACTATCCAGATTTTCGCAGGAGTAGTTTTGTCCATTTCTTATTTGTCCCCAGCCCTTAACATAAGAGTAAGCTACTGTACACAGTGAAAGGGGGGAACAGTGATCTGCAAGGCTCCAACAGTGGTTATTTCTACAGTCTGACGTTTTGGGGTTGCTATAATAACTGCAAGCTATTGAATAGGTCAGTGCATAAAATAGTATGTTAGCATAATGTTCTTGCAAATTTCAGTCTGCCTGTTTTCAGCCAAGCAAGAGTCTCAGTCACATCCCCCCATACCTCTCAAGTGTATCTCATTACGAGGATCCTTCCTCATTACAGGTCTTAAAAAGCTGTAGTCATCATAGCACTGAATGTGCGATAGACCACTTCAGTGTAGAACTGGGGTTTGTTTTTCTGATATCCATGGTAAGTTGCACTGCTTCATATTAATTCCTCAAAAGAACAGCACATTTTAACCATACTGTCAGCTTCCTCTGAAGTTTTTGGCTTATGGAAGTGTTCTGCATTTTTTGCAATTAATCGTACTAATATTGTAATGGTCCCTACTTATATTTGGATTATCTGATTTATCCCTGGATGCGTCTCAGATTTGCAAATAGCTATGTTTGCCCACGTGTTCCACATTACTATATGTATCATTTCAGAGATGGAAGGTTGAACGATGTCCTCCCCTTCTCTCTTGTATCTCTGAACCTCTCAGTGAAAGAAATCTGGACAAAGACATAAATAATGACGGGGAAAGCATCAGCATGAATTTTTGGAAGTGTATGAAGTCTGAAACTCAAATGGCATTATTTGTGACTTCAATCCTCGGTGATTTGCCAGAAAAACGCACCTTTATGTGAAACAAACAAAAATTAGACAAATATAAATGAAGTTGAAAATTGTTTTGGTTGTACTCTGTTAAAGGCATTTGTTGAGGCACTAGAGTTTGTGCTTTACAGCTATTACTACAATAAATTTCTTCATTTTTGGATCTACTGGCTGAGTCATTTTTGGAATTGGTTATACATCTGTGGTTATCCAAAAATTAGGCAAATGTCTGGACAATTGAGAGGTATACTCCCTATTAGTTTGTCCTCTTTGTGTGATAAAGGCCAAGTGATACGTAAAATTTAAATGGGTTGTACGGGTCTTGACGATCTGTTCATACAAGCTGTTTTTTTGCAAAATCTATCTGTTACATAAATAACGCTTATCCTAGTGCAGTAGGAGGGTCTTTGCTGACTCTTGAAAGCTATGTTCTAGAGAAAGGGGTAGGGTTAGGAAGCTGGAGGAGGAGCGTTTGACTGTTCAGCCAGTGAAATGGCTGATTTCATGTTGCTGTGCTGCAGAGACAGCTTCACATAATAATGGTTACTTTTTATTTTTCCCATTTTTGTCACAGCAGAATGCCTCTTGTTTGTGTTATTAAATTATATAAAAGTTCAAACTCTGTGCAGAGGCAGAGTTCTGCTTATTCCTATTTTGACTGTGCTAGCCTTAGAAATGTCCAATTCTGATCACAAGGCATATGGTGGAGGGGGGGGGGGGTGCTGTCTGACCTCATTTTTGGGAAAGAGCACAGCTCTCAGCTCCAGATTGCCGCAGAATGAAACAGATTTTTGTTCTGTTCTCTTAAAATTTGTAGTTTCCTGGCAAATAATTGACGATTGAAGTCAATAAATAATGGCAGATATTTGAGTTTCAGACTGCATATCCTTCAGAAAATACATAATAATGCAAAACCTGTTATAGCAATTTTTTTAAGTTTATAGGAGTAATATTTAAAATTTGTCCCTAGTTTTGGACCTTTGACCCTTCCCCCTTATTTTTGGCATTGTTGACATTTCTTGCACCGAGAGGCATGGGAGAGAGGGGTGCCATGAAAAAACATTTTCTATCCCCATGTGTCTTTCTTGCTAGTGTAAGCATGTATTATTTGCATCAAACTTCGTAGTCAGGCTTTTCAGTAGTTTTGATATGGGAATTCTGGATGAGCTTATGACTGTACTGTACTTCAAAGGTGTTAAACTTTTGTGACCCTGAAAATGAGCTGATAGGGAGGTGGCCCATTTCCCATTTGTCTGTGCAACTAGCATTCAACATTCCAGAAACATGAGTTATTTAAAACATGAGATGTAGTTTGGTTCAATAAAATTCATTGCACTAACAGTGTTTATAAACTGTGCATTTCCAACCTTGTTGGTTCAGGGGGCCACTTACCTTACTTTGCAATGTATGAGATGGCCACATAACCATGTTCAGCTTGTGTGGATGGACTCATTGTCATGTCTAGCATGAACCTGCACAGTCAAAGCAGTTTGAGGCATGCAGTATGCAAGATAAACTGCTTAGGTGGGCTGGAATGTGGACCCCAGGCTGCCTGTTGCACACCCGTGATACAAACCATGAAAACATGAATGGGTTACTGTGCAGCATACCTTTTTGTGCATGAATTCTGGACAGTGCCAAAAATAATGGAAGCACAAATGTCCAAAATCATGGACATATCACGAGTATGATGTGGGTGGGGCTTACGGGGCACCAAAGCATTACTTCGCCTAGGGTGCCATTTCAGCTAAGGCCAGCCCCGGTAATGTGTACTGTTTTTATTTCTAAAAAAATGCAGTGCAAAACTCAGTGCAATAGTGATTAGACTATAAAATTGAATGTGAGTGCATTTAAGTCGTTCTTATCTGTCTCAGTTGAAGCCCAAGAAAAGAAATGTGATCAAGTCTCTAAATAAAGCTTGCTTTGCTTCAATATTTCATGTCTGCTCTAGCACCTAACATGATGTCATGCTGAGGGTAGGCTTTCACATAAAGTTCAGTTTCAGAATGCCAAAGGAAAATCTACCTGTCTTTACAGTTTCAGTAAGGTAATAAATAAATAAATAATTCCACCAAAGAAAATACACAAAACATTTAACATTATGGTACATAATAATGCTGTTGCCACTTTTATGCAAAACAAAACCAGAACTTGTACACACAAGAAAAGATGCACTTTAAGTTAGAATAAAAGGTTATTAACACAACTGTAGGTTTATATGACATGAAAAATTATTATTATTTTTTTTTTTTTTTACAATACTTAAATATGTAGTACCACTGGTCTATATCAAGTCATTGAACATTTATTTAATTGAATAACTAATCATTGAACCCTGTATGTCAAGGTTTCAGTTCATTGAACTACCTAAACATAGAATGTAAACAGATCGAATTGTTTTACTAGGCCAACACCTCAAACGTAAAATATGCTGAATGACCCTTATTTAGTAAAGGTATTTAAACCTGTAATATGAGAGCTATTGCCTTCAGAAAAGATTCAGCATCACATTTATCTCTGTTCTCAGTAATAGCCTGGAGATGATGATGCCGTACTTTAGTTTACCCTTTTCCTCAATGTAGTGTGATCTCGGAGTTGGTATATTTAATTGCGGGGAGGTGGGGTGTAGGTGTGCTGCCCCCCCCCCCCGCAAAAATGAAGAAAAAAACATGCACAGACCAGTGTTATTCAACTTTATTATTTACAAACAAGTTTGGCATTAATAAACTCATAAACGGTGTTGTACACTTTTTTTATTTACAGTTTGTCACAGTGTATTTTACGTTCGCGGTGTTGGCCAAGTAAAACGATTCGATGAATTTACATTCAGTGTTTATGTAGTTTGTTAAATAGGAACTTCAACATATAGGGTTTGATGATTAGTTATACGATTAAATAAACATTCGACAAAGTGATATAGACCCTGTACAACATAGTCGCATCCCAAAAAATACATAAACTACTTCACTTAAGTAATGAATAAAAAAATTATGTCTGGCTTTCCTTTAGCAACCTTGTACTAACCAATAAAATGCTAAAGTCCGAAATTTTCAGTGTTTTTCTTAGGCTAGGCTCCTTTTTGGCTTCAGCAGTTAAATTGAAATGTGTCATTGTTGGATATCATTTGCTAAAAAATACTGAAGTGTGCTGCATGTGTTTTTGCCATGCTGTATACGGAGTCCTAGTTAGCTCATCTTAGCACCAGGTGCTACTTCCCCATCTGACATCCTTTAAATCTATTTTGAGGAGCCAAAAAAAGGTCCATTCTCCAGTCTAGTGCTCCTGGCTTTTCTTCTAAGGAGGAATGCCAAGTCCTGCATCCCCTCACCTCTAACTAAGGAGCAAAAAAGACAGATTATCTGTAAAAAAAACTCTAGCAAGCACTTCATTCCTGACCACAGAAGCAGTATCCAGAATTTGTTTCTGTACTGTCGTTCAGAAAGGTTGGTATTGCAGTTGCACCCCCCCAGCACCTTGAGCATGGGGTGGCTGCCCACTTCACCCCACCCCTAGCTATGTTTCTGCCTGTGCACAATTTTCCTGTGTCTCATTCATTGCTTGTCTATATCCTCCCCTTCTGTTGTACTAAATGCTTCTTGTTTCAGTCTGATAATGCTGCTGATATTTAGATTAGTCTCCACTGTCCGTGTATAACTGCATTGTTCCTTTTCCATTTTCTGTTGCCAATTGATTGTAAGTATTTAAGGTGCCACATTGCATCAACACTGGAACATTCTACCCCATCTTTAAATTGTCCTTCAAAAAAACCCAAAGTCTCACTGTCCTAAAGCTATTATTCTGTAGTAGAATTTTTTTTTTTTTTTTCATAACCAGTGGCTGTTCTACTGAATTTGAGTGTCATGCTCATTACTTTAATGACTTTATTCGTTCGTTCATTCATTTATTTATTTTATTTTATTTGTTTATTGTATTTAACTTTTGTTGACTGGGAAAGTCCGACTAGGACAGAGCCTATTTTCAGTGGAGGCCCACAGAGAAATGCTGCAGACGCATGTCTTTCGAATGTGGGAGGAAACTGGAGTATCCGGAAGAAAACCACGTCAACGCAGGGAGGACATGCTGACTCTGCCCAGAAGGCACCCCAGCCAAGATTTGACCAGAGAACCTCTTGCTGTGAGGTGACAGTGTTAACCGCTGAACCACTGCGCCACCCTGCCATGTCACATACAATAGTTAAAACCTATTCTTTTACGGGTTAGTATATTTTGTTGTTGCATAGCTGGACTGTTTAGTCATCTGCATTTTAAATCAAATTAAATATATATTTTATTGCATCAAATTAAATATGTTACCTGAAGCACAGATTACAGAAGTGTTGACTCCCCTTTTACTGTACTATGTATTTTTTGTTATACAAACATTTCCCAGGAACATGAGCTTAACGGTGCTCCATTTATCTGGTCTTAATGTTAATTTAAGATTTACTGCTATTAAACACAAATACATTGTTTTATTTTGTGGCTTGCAGGTTATACAAGCAGCGTAGCCTGGAATTACAGCAACAGGTTGATGAGCTTCAGAAGATCCTGAATGAGACGGGCTCCACAGCTGAAGAAGTAGGTGTTCACATGTTCTGTTGTGTAATGAGTGACTTTTATTGGATATGCAAAGCAGGAAACCAGAAAAAAAATAGTTTGACAAAGGAAACACAGACACCATATTGTGTTAGTACACAAACTGAAACACCTCCAGTGATTTTTGCACAATTCTTAATACAGCAGAGGAAAAGTAAGCCCACAGGGCAAGGTGCTTATTTGGGAGGAGGAAACAACTTTACATGCATTCTGTTGAAACCTGCCTTTTCTTTTGTGAACTTCATAACTAGAGTTGATTGGTACTAAAGTATGTTTGCATGCACTGTGCAAATATTTGTTTTAGTATAATAAATATTACAAAATCTGTTAAGTGTGAGGTGTATGCAAGTATCATAAAATGAGTTGTCCTTCAGAAATATGTCATGACACCGTATATTATATAAAGTTTACAAAGGAAATGCCCAAGTATATTGGCAATAAAACTTACTTTTGGATATGCAGATTCTTTTTAATGGGGTTAATGTTATTTTTTGGCCTTCACTAAATTGTTGCATAATGTTGTAGTGGCACTGAATTGGTAAATAACGCTGTGTATTTCTGAAATTATGTCATATGCATAGAGAATGCTGCATTTTTGAAAGCTTTTATTCCCCCTAGGTTGAAGTCTTTCTCTGACTTGTTGACTGGGGAGTGGGAATAGTCACACAGATAAGCTAGGAGGAGGGACTATACAAAGTCCTTTCTGTACAGGCAGTCCCCAGGTTAAGGATGAGATCAGTTTTTTAGTCTGTCTTTAAGTCAGATTTGTATGCAAGTCAAAACACTTTCATATGGTTCTTATTAAATGTCAGTCAAATGTTTGACTCAGTCTAGTATTTATTTTACTTTTCTTTGCATAGAAAACACTTTAGAAACACTTCCAAATAAAAAATCTTAAACAATAGAACTGCATACTGTAGCAATAACAATAACAACAGGTACTGTACAATAAGCATGTTCACACACTACAGTATTGTATGTACTGTAAAAAAAAATAAGCAGTTCTTAAAACAGTTCAAATGGGAAAAAAGGATAACAATTACTGTGAAGGCTAACACTCATTTGTGAGTTAACATTATGATAACTTTACGTATCCATTGGATGATGGAGAAAATGATGGACTTGTTGGAGAGAATGAACCTGCTGGTGCAGAGTCAGGGTTTGATTCTGCTACTGGAGAGAGAGTGTTTTCTACTGGAGTCAATCTCTTGACAGGCATCAAGGGAGGTTTGTATGGGGCTTTTCTTTTTCTCATCATAAATGGCCTTATAGTAGCTGAGACCCTCAGTTAACTGTAGGGTAAACTTGGGTAAACATCTCTGTATTAGGAAATTGTTCCTCTAACTTTGCCATTCCTGCTTCAGTGAGACAAAAGAATTCCGTTAACCTTTTTGTCGAAAACCTTTTGATTTTGGAGTTTCTAGGTCCTGCTTTTCTCCCTCAAATGCTGTCATCTGCTGCTCCAGTTCCATAAGGTCTTCATTGGTCAGTTCTTTGCCATGTGAGTCGAGTAACACTATGACATCTGTGTCAGTGATGTCCAACTGCAGTTGATTTACCATTGTCAACCACAGCTTGCCTGGATTCAGCAAGTTTAGCATCTGTAGAAGCCTGTAAAGCAGGCACAAATTGTGGGCACAGTTTATTCCACACTCCTTTCATATTTGACTGCTTTACTTCATCCCAAGAATTGGCAATATTTTTGATGGCATCATAGATGGTATAATTCTTCCAGAGCTCCATTAATGTCATTGCATTATTTTGGGTAGTCCTGACTGCTTATGAGAAGGTCCGCCGTAGATAATAAGCCTTAAATGAGGCTATTACTCTGTGGTCTATTGGCTGAATAGTGATGTGGTCTTGGGAGGTAAAAACACGGCCTTTACTTTGGAGTGTAAGTCATCCAAACTGTTTGGATGTCCAGGTGCATTGTCAAGTAGAAGCAAAATTTTGAAAGTAATGTTTTTGGCCAAGCAATACCTTTGAACAGCAGGAACAAAGTGTTTGAAGAAGCAATCTTCAAAGACGGCAATTGTAACACAAGGCTTTGCCTTCCAAGTAACAGGAAGAGATGCCTTAATGACATGTTGTAGTGCCCTCAGATTTAAGGAGCGATACACGAGCAAGGGCTTCGACTTAAAATCACCAGAAGCGTTGCCCCCAAAGAATAACGTTAGCCTATTTTTTGTTGCCTTATGCCCTGCTGCACTTTCTTCCTCTTCGTCCTTTCAGGCATTTTATTCCAAAGTAAGCCAGTCTCATCTACATTAAATATTTGCTCTGGCAAATAAATAACCTCCCTCTTTAATAAGTTTTTTCAACATTTTAGGAAAATCCCTTGTAGCACTTTTATTTATTTATTTTACATTTGTTAACCGGGGGTGTCTGACTGAGCCGAAAAGGCCCTTTTTCAGCAGAGGCCCGGGGAGAAAAGCTCCACAAAGAAAAATTACAGATACATTTAGTTATTTAGACATGATCAGTATACACACAAATTACAAAATACATGTTTTTACAGTGGTATGCGGCACATCAACAGTTACAGTGAAGAGAACAAACAAAAAAATATTAATGTAAAAATAAAGGTAATTAGTAGATTTGTGGTGCACAGCTGAAATTTGGAACATAGGTAGAATACATATATAGTACACAGGTACAGTACATACATTGTAGATTAGCCAGTGTTTGTGAGTAAGATTGAAAACTGTTATCAAGTACTCTAGATTTAGTATGTATACCTTATCCTCTTTCACTAGTCTGGGGAGCAATCATAGCACTGCCAACTTTGCTTGAGATGTTGCCTGATGAGGTCTTTAAAGGAGGCTTTGGATGATGTGTTTTGAATGCTAGTGGGGACAGAGTTCCATTTTTTAGCCACTGAACTACTATATAGCGCATCTCCAAAGCTATTGTAGCAGTTGGTGACTTCTAGTAGTAGTTTGCTTGATGATCTAAGAGGCCTTTTGACTGAGTGATGTACTAGGTTTTGAGGGCATCATGAGGGCACTTACATCAGCACTCACCACTTCACCTTGAGTTTTAGTATTATGTAAATTCGCCCTGATTTTAAAGCGATGGAACCAGTCCCTACTTGCAAAAAATTGATTGACAGACCTGCCTGCACTTGCTGCTCAAGCAGCTTTTAAATCAATGAAAAGGCTTCAAACCTTTTCTTGCACTAATGAAAGGGTAATGGGAATATTTCTCTGATTTTGGTACTCGATCCAAATTAGCAATAGCCTTTCCATCTCGAGAATTAAACCACTGCGTTGCTTTGTAATAATCGTAGGTTTCATCGGGAATGACCTTTCACATGATTCATAATTCTTGCTTTGTCTTTTAAAATTGTTCTGATCATTGACTGGCTATAGCCTAATGCCTTTCCAGTGGCAGATAGTGCTTCACCTCTCACACCTCTTTATTATGTGTACTTTATTTTCCAGGGTGATTGCTTTCCTTTTCTTTGGCACATCACCAACACGTGCATCGGATTAACATTTTGGAGGCATGGGTCATGACGTCACCAACACGGAAGTTCACAAAAGTGTCTGGCTGCACTATAGTACGAAAAGTACTAAAGTGGAGCTCCACAGGGTACACATACAGTACAGTACTGGAGTCTGCAGCCAGACACTTCTCAGGTCTCATTGGTCAATACTACCACTATCTACATCTAATTAATATTTCAATTCAGCTGATTCAGAGCAGTATTTATCAGACATTCCTTTGCTTTATAGAAGTAACAGTACATAAAAATGTAGTATAGTAGAACATTCCAAAAAAATGTTACTTAACTCTTTTTAAGCTTCATTTCACATTTCTGCATTACAGGTATTACCCATGAATGTTTTTCACTCATTCCTGAACTTTCAGACCTCTGTCAGACCTCCTGCTGTCACCTAGACCCGAGCCGCAATGACATTTGCCCATTGTACAGTACAATGACTGCTTCAATACTGTGTTCTGTACAAGCCAGCAGTCTTGACCATTCAGATCACCAGCACAGTGATCTCTTAACCATTCAGATCTCGTGTTCTCCAGGAAGTTGGAAGTACCTGCTCTAAAAGACATGCGAGCAGGTTCAGGAAAGGTTAAAATGGGGAGAAGGAAAGTACAACAGAATTTTTTATTTTAAGGGAAGATTTTTGTAACTTTACAAATTTTTATTTATTTCCATGTTATTTCCAACATTGTGGCAGCCTGTTCATATCTATGGGTTGTCCACTTGTCAGATGTCCATAACCCCTGCAAAAGGTAATTTTTAGAAAGATTTTTTTTTTCCAATGAATGTAGCAGTCAGAGAAGGCCTAAAGATATGAACTGCCTTTTCTGTGGGTTTAAAATGCACGTCTTGGTAGGAAAAATGACTGCTCAGCAGTTTTCGTGTCCTTTTGAAGAATGCTCATTGCATTGGAGCACAGCGAGTCTGAACACTGCAGAAATTGAAAAATGTAGTAGATAAGACACACACAACCCAAAAAAGACCAAACTACTACTTTTTTCCCAAAACCCCACTCTGATGAAAAAAACAAAATTTAAAGTCCTGTCTCTTGATAATACAACCACTAAAGTCAGTTCTCATAGCAAATATTGGGTGTGATAGTGGATGATAAGCTTACATTTGACCTGCATATAGAAAATTGCATAAAAAATAAATAAATAAAACTAGGGTTGCTTTACAGAGTCAAAAACTTTCTCCCCGATTCTACTAAAGCTATACTTGCCACTACTTTTCTTTTCCCTACACTTCTTTATAGGACTACCACCCTTACTAACCTCCAGGCTTCACAAAAATGAAAACTTAAACAATGCTATAACAAAGTTACTAAATTTGCAGCAATACCCCTTTCAGAACCCACCACTATATAGCACTAAAAGCCTAAATTGGTTAGAACTGCCTCATCAACTAATATATATAAAGCTTCTTATCACCTGTAAAATTATCCAGCATCCTGCTGCCTGTCCAGCACTTAAAAACATTCTACACAGCTATATTCCCAGTTGGTCATTGCGATCCAGTGACCAAAAACTCCTGTCTGTCTTTAAACCTATCATATCTGCTGGGCATTGTCTGTACGTGCACGAGGGTGCTAATGCCTAGAACTCCTTACCTATATCTGTCAGATCTGTACCCTCCCTCCCATCTTTCAAAACCACTCTGAAAGATTTCCTAGCTAAAATCTGTCTCTTTTCTTGCTCAAAACCAGGATGAACTATATCCGTAACTGTGAACAAGTACCTTTTCATTCCTTATACCTCTTTACTCTCCCTTCTTCACTTACTTCCTTACTTCTATCAAATTCTCTTCCCTGACTTTGTCTGAATAATACCATAAGCCTGTTTTCATTCACTTCATATTGCAGTTTCTCCTTTGCATTAGACCAACTTGACTTTAATTTCTCTACAGACTGTCTAAAATTTCTATAAGTATTAAAAGATTGTCATAGAAGTTGTATGGATTCTTAACCAATGTTTTTATATCGTCACTAATTTGTTATAATTATTTAAACAGCAGATGTTTTTATTTTATTTTTTAAGACTGTAAAATTATTCTTAAAATGTTTTGTAGTAATAGGAACATTCTACCCGGGCGTACTCTAAAAATGGGCTTCTACCCAGTCAGACTTTCCCGGTAATCGAATGTCAATAAATAAATAACCAAGTGCTGAAGAGCACAGCACTGAAGCCACTGTTACAGATGAGATCAGCATTTTATCTAGGATGGGGCAAAGGGGGCAGCCACCCTGGGTGCAAAGTGCTAAGCAGCACAATCGTCCGACCGGTCTTCAGTGCATTACCAGCATTCAAAAATGAATACTGGTATTACATCTGTGGTCAGAACTGAAGCACTTAGCACCCCAGGTGTGGCATAAATTGTGGCAGTTTGTTACGTGTTAGAGAGAGAGGAGAGCTTTTTTAGTTTCCTGAATTTAAGACAGTGGAGAGTTTTTTTTTTGTTTTTGCTTTCAAGTTAGAAGAGCTTTTTAAAGGAGATACCAGACTGGGGAATGGTCCTGCCTGCCAGAATAGAGAACTACTTGTCTGGATGAATGTGACCCTTGACTATCACCATCACCATGCCCCAGTCTAGGCATATAGTGGGTCAATGGAGAGAATGAGCCAAATGCATCGATACAGAGGAGGTTGGCCTCTACTTCAAATACCTGGAAAGTTCCAATTCCAATTAGAACCTACTCAGCCTTCAGTATGATGCAGATTCCATGAGGACTGTGACCTTCAGCTGGGAGATGACTGAGGTCACAGTATGCTCTCTGTCAAAGCTTAGGCCCTG
Source organism: Protopterus annectens (assembly GCF_019279795.1). Taxonomy (NCBI): domain Eukaryota; kingdom Metazoa; phylum Chordata; order Ceratodontiformes; family Protopteridae; genus Protopterus; species Protopterus annectens. The sequence goes on from NC_056744.1 coordinate 704,132,289, forward strand.
GCTATTCTTGACATGAAAAAAAAATCTTTTCTAAAAGACTTGGGGGGGGGAATGGAGTACCGATCTGTATTTCTAGCTACCCTAGCCTTCTTCATTATTTCCATGTTCTAGGTCAGACTTCACTAGGTAGAATAATACTAGTTTTTGCAATAGTCTTGCAGCATTCTTGTCATGATTTTACTTTATTTATTGCCTTCAGCTGCCTCCCAATGACCATCAGCTTCTCTCCCCAGCCTCCATTCCATTTCAGCCACCATAGACAAGTGCTATCATAGAGGAAAAAGATCTGCTGGTCCACAGTAATTCTCCTGTGCTGGATCATGCTCCCATCAGGCATAAAGTCAGTGAGATGATTGTTTCTACCAACGTGGTGGTGTTCCTTCAGCAGCACTGCCCCCTCTGGCCTAGCATTGGCTCATTCACTACTAGGGCCTTTAATAGAACTCTAGTTACGTGTATCTTAAGCAAGTCTCCTTCCTCTACCCTGATAGATGCCACACTTGCAGACCAAGTGTTTAAGCCCAGGCAAATGGTACAGAATTTGCATGGATCCTGAGGAGAGAATCTTGTGGCTGTACTTTTGCCATAATGTTCTAAATCAGAGGCCTTTTCTATACTAACCTGGGAAGCTGTAGATCTAATGAATTAGAAAAATAAATTAGCAATCATAAACAGGCCAGCTGAAGTGAAAGCAGTGAGGAGAATAATTAATACCAAAAATAAAGAAAACCATTAAACAACAAAATCACTAGCCAGACAGTAAAAAAAAAAAAAGGGAGGAAAAGGAAATTGGAGTACATATCTGAATAAAATAAACTTGAGTGAACAGTCACGAGTATGGGAGTGAGATCAGCAGCAAACAAGATCTTGAGTGACATGGAAGTTACTCTGATGATGCAAATAAGAATACAGTCTCTACCACCTGGATTTGAATTTCATCTTCAAATGATTATCCATTACTCTTCTCTAAGCCTCTGGATCATGCAAACTCTTTAAGTTTGTCTGAGGTATTCCTACCTATAACAGTTATCAGTTCATTCTACAGGAACTCAGAGTTACAAGGACCGTCATGTGATGACCTATTCTTGATGTTTCCTCTGCATAGATTTTTT